>NW_027463451.1:12500-47500 GCF_050947455.1 Rhinoderma darwinii | reverse complement strand
GGCAGGCAGCGTAGGCCGGGGCAGAGTTCCAGGGCGGTGGGGAGAGGACTAGGCCTCAATCCAAGGAGATCCATTTGGTGACCAAGCAGCAGTGAAAATAAAAAGGCCCAAATGTCAAAGAATGACATTTCTGCTACTGAAAGTGAAACATTTGAAAGTGAAACATTTAAAATCAAGTTCAAGTGGGGTATGTTCAAAAATGTCAGAGGCGGTAGTGAACAGCAGAGGTAGGCCGGGGCAGAGTTCCAGGGCCAGGGGTGTCACGGCAGGCAGCGTAGGCCGGGGAAGAGTTCCAGGGCGGTGGGGAGAGGACTAGGCCTCAATCCAAGGAGATCCATTTGGTGACCAAGCAGCAGTGAAAATGAAAAGGCCCAAATGTCAAAGAATGCCATTTCTGCAACTGAAAGTGAAACATTTGAAAGTGACACATTTAAAATCAAGTTAAAGTGGGGTATGTTCAAAAATGTCAGAGGCGGTAGTGAACAGCAGAGGTAGGCCGGGGCAGAGATCCAGGGCCAGGGGTGTCACGGCAGGCAGCGTAGGCCGGGGAAGAGTTCCAGGGCGGTGGGGAGAGGACTAGGCCTCAATCCAAGGAGATCCATTTGGTGACCAAGCAGCAGTGAAAATGAAAAGGCCCAAATGTCAAAGAATGCCATTTCTGCAACTGAAAGTGAAACATTTGAAAGTGACACATTTAAAATCAAGTTCAAGTGGGGTATGTTCAAAAATGTCAGAGGCGGTAGTGAACAGCAGAGGTAGGCCGGGGCAGAGATCCAGGGCCAGGGGTGTCACGGCAGGCAGCGTAGGCCGGGGAAGAGTTCCAGGGCGGTGGGGAGAGGACTAGGCCTCAATCCAAGGAGATCCATTTGGTGACCAAGCAGCAGTGAAAATGAAAAGGCCCAAATGTCAAAGAATGCCATTTCTGCAACTGAAAGTGAAACATTTGAAAGTGACACATTTAAAATCAAGTTCAAGTGGGGTATGTTCAAAAATGTCAGAGGCGGTAGTGAACAGCAGAGGTAGGCCGGGGCAGAGTTCCAGGGCCAGGGGTGTGACGGCAGGCAGCGTAGGCCGGGGCAGAGTTCCAGGGCGGTGGGGAGAGGACTAGGCCTCAATCCAAGGAGATCCATTTGGTGACCAAGCAGCAGTGAAAATAAAAAGGCCCAAATGTCAAAGAATGACATTTCTGCTACTGAAAGTGAAACATTTGAAAGTGAAACATTTAAAATCAAGTTCAAGTGGGGTATGTTCAAAAATGTCAGAGGCGGTAGTGAACAGCAGAGGTAGGCCGGGGCAGAGTTCCAGGGCCAGGGGTGTCACGGCAGGCAGCGTAGGCCGGGGAAGAGTTCCAGGGCGGTGGGGAGAGGACTAGGCCTCAATCCAAGGAGATCCATTTGGTGACCAAGCAGCAGTGAAAATGAAAAGGCCCAAATGTCAAAGAATGCCATTTCTGCAACTGAAAGTGAAACATTTGAAAGTGACACATTTAAAATCAAGTTAAAGTGGGGTATGTTCAAAAATGTCAGAGGCGGTAGTGAACAGCAGAGGTAGGCCGGGGCAGAGATCCAGGGCCAGGGGTGTCACGGCAGGCAGCGTAGGCCGGGGAAGAGTTCCAGGGCGGTGGGGAGAGGACTAGGCCTCAATCCAAGGAGATCCATTTGGTGACCAAGCAGCAGTGAAAATGAAAAGGCCCAAATGTCAAAGAATGCCATTTCTGCAACTGAAAGTGAAACATTTGAAAGTGACACATTTAAAATCAAGTTCAAGTGGGGTATGTTCAAAAATGTCAGAGGCGGTAGTGAACAGCAGAGGTAGGCCGGGGCAGAGATCCAGGGCCAGGGGTGTCACGGCAGGCAGCGTAGGCCGGGGAAGAGTTCCAGGGCGGTGGGGAGAGGACTAGGCCTCAATCCAAGGAGATCCATTTGGTGACCAAGCAGCAGTGAAAATGAAAAGGCCCAAATGTCAAAGAATGCCATTTCTGCAACTGAAAGTGAAACATTTGAAAGTGACACATTTAAAATCAAGTTCAAGTGGGGTATGTTCAAAAATGTCAGAGGCGGTAGTGAACAGCAGAGGTAGGCCGGGGCAGAGTTCCAGGGCCAGGGGTGTGACGGCAGGCAGCGTAGGCCGGGGCAGAGTTCCAGGGCGGTGGGGAGAGGACTAGGCCTCAATCCAAGGAGATCCATTTGGTGACCAAGCAGCAGTGAAAATAAAAAGGCCCAAATGTCAAAGAATGACATTTCTGCTACTGAAAGTGAAACATTTGAAAGTGAAACATTTAAAATCAAGTTCAAGTGGGGTATGTTCAAAAATGTCAGAGGCGGTAGTGAACAGCAGAGGTAGGCCGGGGCAGAGTTCCAGGGCCAGGGGTGTCACGGCAGGCAGCGTAGGCCGGGGAAGAGTTCCAGGGCGGTGGGGAGAGGACTAGGCCTCAATCCAAGGAGATCCATTTGGTGACCAAGCAGCAGTGAAAATGAAAAGGCCCAAATGTCAAAGAATGCCATTTCTGCAACTGAAAGTGAAACATTTGAAAGTGACACATTTAAAATCAAGTTAAAGTGGGGTATGTTCAAAAATGTCAGAGGCGGTAGTGAACAGCAGAGGTAGGCCGGGGCAGAGATCCAGGGCCAGGGGTGTCACGGCAGGCAGCGTAGGCCGGGGAAGAGTTCCAGGGCGGTGGGGAGAGGACTAGGCCTCAATCCAAGGAGATCCATTTGGTGACCAAGCAGCAGTGAAAATGAAAAGGCCCAAATGTCAAAGAATGCCATTTCTGCAACTGAAAGTGAAACATTTGAAAGTGACACATTTAAAATCAAGTTCAAGTGGGGTATGTTCAAAAATGTCAGAGGCGGTAGTGAACAGCAGAGGTAGGCCGGGGCAGAGATCCAGGGCCAGGGGTGTCACGGCAGGCAGCGTAGGCCGGGGAAGAGTTCCAGGGCGGTGGGGAGAGGACTAGGCCTCAATCCAAGGAGATCCATTTGGTGACCAAGCAGCAGTGAAAATGAAAAGGCCCAAATGTCAAAGAATGCCATTTCTGCAACTGAAAGTGAAACATTTGAAAGTGACACATTTAAAATCAAGTTCAAGTGGGGTATGTTCAAAAATGTCAGAGGCGGTAGTGAACAGCAGAGGTAGGCCGGGGCAGAGTTCCAGGGCCAGGGGTGTGACGGCAGGCAGCGTAGGCCGGGGCAGAGTTCCAGGGCGGTGGGGAGAGGACTAGGCCTCAATCCAAGGAGATCCATTTGGTGACCAAGCAGCAGTGAAAATAAAAAGGCCCAAATGTCAAAGAATGACATTTCTGCTACTGAAAGTGAAACATTTGAAAGTGAAACATTTAAAATCAAGTTCAAGTGGGGTATGTTCAAAAATGTCAGAGGCGGTAGTGAACAGCAGAGGTAGGCCGGGGCAGAGTTCCAGGGCCAGGGGTGTCACGGCAGGCAGCGTAGGCCGGGGAAGAGTTCCAGGGCGGTGGGGAGAGGACTAGGCCTCAATCCAAGGAGATCCATTTGGTGACCAAGCAGCAGTGAAAATGAAAAGGCCCAAATGTCAAAGAATGCCATTTCTGCAACTGAAAGTGAAACATTTGAAAGTGACACATTTAAAATCAAGTTAAAGTGGGGTATGTTCAAAAATGTCAGAGGCGGTAGTGAACAGCAGAGGTAGGCCGGGGCAGAGATCCAGGGCCAGGGGTGTCACGGCAGGCAGCGTAGGCCGGGGAAGAGTTCCAGGGCGGTGGGGAGAGGACTAGGCCTCAATCCAAGGAGATCCATTTGGTGACCAAGCAGCAGTGAAAATGAAAAGGCCCAAATGTCAAAGAATGCCATTTCTGCAACTGAAAGTGAAACATTTGAAAGTGACACATTTAAAATCAAGTTCAAGTGGGGTATGTTCAAAAATGTCAGAGGCGGTAGTGAACAGCAGAGGTAGGCCGGGGCAGAGATCCAGGGCCAGGGGTGTCACGGCAGGCAGCGTAGGCCGGGGAAGAGTTCCAGGGCGGTGGGGAGAGGACTAGGCCTCAATCCAAGGAGATCCATTTGGTGACCAAGCAGCAGTGAAAATGAAAAGGCCCAAATGTCAAAGAATGCCATTTCTGCAACTGAAAGTGAAACATTTGAAAGTGACACATTTAAAATCAAGTTCAAGTGGGGTATGTTCAAAAATGTCAGAGGCGGTAGTGAACAGCAGAGGTAGGCCGGGGCAGAGTTCCAGGGCCAGGGGTGTGACGGCAGGCAGCGTAGGCCGGGGCAGAGTTCCAGGGCGGTGGGGAGAGGACTAGGCCTCAATCCAAGGAGATCCATTTGGTGACCAAGCAGCAGTGAAAATAAAAAGGCCCAAATGTCAAAGAATGACATTTCTGCTACTGAAAGTGAAACATTTGAAAGTGAAACATTTAAAATCAAGTTCAAGTGGGGTATGTTCAAAAATGTCAGAGGTGGTAGTGAACAGCAGAGGTAGGCCGGGGCAGAGTTCCAGGGCCAGGGGTGTCACGGCAGGCAGCGTAGGCCGGGGAAGAGTTCCAGGGCGGTGGGGAGAGGACTAGGCCTCAATCCAAGGAGATCCATTTGGTGACCAAGCAGCAGTGAAAATGAAAAGGCCCAAATGTCAAAGAATGCCATTTCTGCAACTGAAAGTGAAACATTTGAAAGTGACACATTTAAAATCAAGTTAAAGTGGGGTATGTTCAAAAATGTCAGAGGCGGTAGTGAACAGCAGAGGTAGGCCGGGGCAGAGATCCAGGGCCAGGGGTGTCACGGCAGGCAGCGTAGGCCGGGGAAGAGTTCCAGGGCGGTGGGGAGAGGACTAGGCCTCAATCCAAGGAGATCCATTTGGTGACCAAGCAGCAGTGAAAATGAAAAGGCCCAAATGTCAAAGAATGCCATTTCTGCAACTGAAAGTGAAACATTTGAAAGTGACACATTTAAAATCAAGTTCAAGTGGGGTATGTTCAAAAATGTCAGAGGCGGTAGTGAACAGCAGAGGTAGGCCGGGGCAGAGATCCAGGGCCAGGGGTGTCACGGCAGGCAGCGTAGGCCGGGGAAGAGTTCCAGGGCGGTGGGGAGAGGACTAGGCCTCAATCCAAGGAGATCCATTTGGTGACCAAGCAGCAGTGAAAATGAAAAGGCCCAAATGTCAAAGAATGCCATTTCTGCAACTGAAAGTGAAACATTTGAAAGTGACACATTTAAAATCAAGTTCAAGTGGGGTATGTTCAAAAATGTCAGAGGCGGTAGTGAACAGCAGAGGTAGGCCGGGGCAGAGTTCCAGGGCCAGGGGTGTGACGGCAGGCAGCGTAGGCCGGGGCAGAGTTCCAGGGCGGTGGGGAGAGGACTAGGCCTCAATCCAAGGAGATCCATTTGGTGACCAAGCAGCAGTGAAAATAAAAAGGCCCAAATGTCAAAGAATGACATTTCTGCTACTGAAAGTGAAACATTTGAAAGTGAAACATTTAAAATCAAGTTCAAGTGGGGTATGTTCAAAAATGTCAGAGGCGGTAGTGAACAGCAGAGGTAGGCCGGGGCAGAGTTCCAGGGCCAGGGGTGTCACGGCAGGCAGCGTAGGCCGGGGAAGAGTTCCAGGGCGGTGGGGAGAGGACTAGGCCTCAATCCAAGGAGATCCATTTGGTGACCAAGCAGCAGTGAAAATGAAAAGGCCCAAATGTCAAAGAATGCCATTTCTGCAACTGAAAGTGAAACATTTGAAAGTGACACATTTAAAATCAAGTTAAAGTGGGGTATGTTCAAAAATGTCAGAGGCGGTAGTGAACAGCAGAGGTAGGCCGGGGCAGAGATCCAGGGCCAGGGGTGTCACGGCAGGCAGCGTAGGCCGGGGAAGAGTTCCAGGGCGGTGGGGAGAGGACTAGGCCTCAATCCAAGGAGATCCATTTGGTGACCAAGCAGCAGTGAAAATGAAAAGGCCCAAATGTCAAAGAATGCCATTTCTGCAACTGAAAGTGAAACATTTGAAAGTGACACATTTAAAATCAAGTTCAAGTGGGGTATGTTCAAAAATGTCAGAGGCGGTAGTGAACAGCAGAGGTAGGCCGGGGCAGAGATCCAGGGCCAGGGGTGTCACGGCAGGCAGCGTAGGCCGGGGAAGAGTTCCAGGGCGGTGGGGAGAGGACTAGGCCTCAATCCAAGGAGATCCATTTGGTGACCAAGCAGCAGTGAAAATGAAAAGGCCCAAATGTCAAAGAATGCCATTTCTGCAACTGAAAGTGAAACATTTGAAAGTGACACATTTAAAATCAAGTTCAAGTGGGGTATGTTCAAAAATGTCAGAGGCGGTAGTGAACAGCAGAGGTAGGCCGGGGCAGAGTTCCAGGGCCAGGGGTGTGACGGCAGGCAGCGTAGGCCGGGGCAGAGTTCCAGGGCGGTGGGGAGAGGACTAGGCCTCAATCCAAGGAGATCCATTTGGTGACCAAGCAGCAGTGAAAATGAAAAGGCCCAAATGTCAAAGAATGCCATTTCTGCAACTGAAAGTGAAACATTTGAAAGTGACACATTTAAAATCAAGTTCAAGTGGGGTATGTTCAAAAATGTCAGAGGCGGTAGTGAACAGCAGAGGTAGGCCGGGGCAGAGTTCCAGGGCCAGGGGTGTGACGGCAGGCAGCGTAGGCCGGGGCAGAGTTCCAGGGCGGTGGGGAGAGGACTAGGCCTCAATCCAAGGAGATCCATTTGGTGACCAAGCAGCTGTGAAAATGAAAAGGCCCAAATGTCAAAGAATGACATTTCTGCTACTGAAAGTGAAACATTTGAAAGTGAAACATTTAAAATCAAGTTAACCCCTTCCCGCTCCTTGACGTACTATTACGTCATGGCAGCTCTATCGTTCGCGCTCCATGCCGTAATAGTACGTCTTGCAGTTAGAACAGCGGTGCGCGCGCCCGGCGCGTTCATGCGCTGTGATAGCTGCTGTTTCTGACAGCAGGCTATCACGGCATAATGGGACGGGACCATTTACTATGGTCCCGCCTCGCCGATCGCCGCTATTGGCTAGTCAGTGAGTAACTAGCCAATAGCAGCGATCGGTCTCATTCAGCACAGCAGTGCTCGAGCCCGGCGTTCCTGAGCTGTGATAGCTGCTGTTTCTGACAGCATGCTATCACAGCATAATGGGCCGGGACCATTTACTATGGTCCCGCCTCGCCGATCGCCGCTATTGGCTAGTCAGTGAGTAACTAGCCAATAGCAGCGATCATTCTCGTCACTTCCTCTCTCTGACCTCACATCCTGCTGCAACCGCCCTGAACGCCCTGTTGGAGTTAGCGAGGCGTTGAGATCGGTTGTGAGCAGAGAGTCAGAGAGAAAAGAAGTGAAAAAAAGTGAAAAAAAGTTTCTAAAACAACGTTTTTTTTGCTTCCCACCACCCCATCCACTACCCACTCCTGTTCCCTTCCTCTTTGAGTTCTACCCACGTTTTTTGGTCAGTGATCTCCTATCACTGACCACTTTTCAGTCTTCAGGACCACATTTCTTGGTCCCTGGGGATTTTTTTTTCATTTTTTTCTATATAAAACATAAAACAAAAAAAAAAATATAAAAAGAAAAAAAAGAAACAAAAAAAAATAGTTAGTTTAGCCAATTTTGAAAATTTAACTGGTTAGTTTAGTATTAGCCCCTTCCCGCTCCTTGACGTACTATTACGTCATGGCAGCTCTATCGTTCGCGCTCCATGCCGTAATAGTACGTCTTGCAGTTAGAACAGCGGTGCGCGCGCCCGGCGCGTTCATGCGCTGTGATAGCTGCTGTTTCTGACAGCAGGCTATCACGGCATAATGGGACGGGACCATTTACTATGGTCCCGCCTCGCCGATCGCCGCTATTGGCTAGTCAGTGAGTAACTAGCCAATAGCAGCGATCGGTCTCATTCAGCACAGCAGTGCTCGAGCCCGGCGTTCCTGAGCTGTGATAGCTGCTGTTTCTGACAGCATGCTATCACAGCATAATGGGCCGGGACCATTTACTATGGTCCCGCCTCGCCGATCGCCGCTATTGGCTAGTCAGTGAGTAACTAGCCAATAGCAGCGATCGGTCTCATTCAGCACAGCAGTGCTCGAGCCCGGCGTTCCTGAGCTGTGATAGCTGCTGTTTCTGACAGCATGCTATCACAGCATAATGGGCCGGGACCATTTACTATGGTCCCGCCTCGCCGATCGCCGCTATTGGCTAGTCAGTGAGTAACTAGCCAATAGCAGCGATCATTCTCGTCACTTCCTCTCTCTGACCTCACATCCTGCTGCAACCGCCCTGAACGCCCTGTTGGAGTTAGCGAGGCGTTGAGATCGGTTGTGAGCAGAGAGTCAGAGAGAAAAGAAGTGAAAAAAAGTGAAAAAAAGTTTCTAAAACAACGTTTTTTTTGCTTCCCACCACCCCATCCACTACCCACTCCTGTTCCCTTCCTCTTTGAGTTCTACCCACGTTTTTGGGTCAGTGATCTCCTATCACTGACCACTTTTCAGTCTTCAGGACCACATTTCTTGGTCCCTGGGGATTTTTTTTTCATTTTTTTCTATATAAAACATAAAACAAAAAAAAAAATATAAAAAGAAAAAAAAGAAACAAAAAAAAATAGTTAGTTTAGCCAATTTTGAAAATTTAACTGGTTAGTTTAGTATTAGCCCCTTCCCGCTCCTTGACGTACTATTACGTCATGGCAGCTCTATCGTTCGCGCTCCATGCCGTAATAGTACGTCTTGCAGTTAGAACAGCGGTGCGCGCGCCCGGCGCGTTCATGCGCTGTGATAGCTGCTGTTTCTGACAGCAGGCTATCACGGCATAATGGGACGGGACCATTTACTATGGTCCCGCCTCGCCGATCGCCGCTATTGGCTAGTCAGTGAGTAACTAGCCAATAGCAGCGATCGGTCTCATTCAGCACAGCAGTGCTCGAGCCCGGCGTTCCTGAGCTGTGATAGCTGCTGTTTCTGACAGCATGCTATCACAGCATAATGGGCCGGGACCATTTACTATGGTCCCGCCTCGCCGATCGCCGCTATTGGCTAGTCAGTGAGTAACTAGCCAATAGCAGCGATCGGTCTCATTCAGCACAGCAGTGCTCGAGCCCGGCGTTCCTGAGCTGTGATAGCTGCTGTTTCTGACAGCATGCTATCACAGCATAATGGGCCGGGACCATTTACTATGGTCCCGCCTCGCCGATCGCCGCTATTGGCTAGTCAGTGAGTAACTAGCCAATAGCAGCGATCATTCTCGTCACTTCCTCTCTCTGACCTCACATCCTGCTGCAACCGCCCTGAACGCCCTGTTGGAGTTAGCGAGGCGTTGAGATCGGTTGTGAGCAGAGAGTCAGAGAGAAAAGAAGTGAAAAAAAGTGAAAAAAAGTTTCTAAAACAACGTTTTTTTTGCTTCCCACCACCCCATCCACTACCCACTCCTGTTCCCTTCCTCTTTGAGTTCTACCCACGTTTTTGGGTCAGTGATCTCCTATCACTGACCACTTTTCAGTCTTCAGGACCACATTTCTTGGTCCCTGGGGATTTTTTTTTCATTTTTTTCTATATAAAACATAAAACAAAAAAAAAATATAAAAAGAAAAAAAAGAAACAAAAAAAAATAGTTAGTTTAGCCAATTTTGAAAATTTAACTGGTTAGTTTAGTATTAGCCCCTTCCCGCTCCTTGACGTACTATTACGTCATGGCAGCTCTATCGTTCGCGCTCCATGCCGTAATAGTACGTCTTGCAGTTAGAACAGCGGTGCGCGCGCCCGGCGCGTTCATGCGCTGTGATAGCTGCTGTTTCTGACAGCAGGCTATCACGGCATAATGGGACGGGACCATTTACTATGGTCCCGCCTCGCCGATCGCCGCTATTGGCTAGTCAGTGAGTAACTAGCCAATAGCAGCGATCGGTCTCATTCAGCACAGCAGTGCTCGAGCCCGGCGTTCCTGAGCTGTGATAGCTGCTGTTTCTGACAGCATGCTATCACAGCATAATGGGCCGGGACCATTTACTATGGTCCCGCCTCGCCGATCGCCGCTATTGGCTAGTCAGTGAGTAACTAGCCAATAGCAGCGATCGGTCTCATTCAGCACAGCAGTGCTCGAGCCCGGCGTTCCTGAGCTGTGATAGCTGCTGTTTCTGACAGCATGCTATCACAGCATAATGGGCCGGGACCATTTACTATGGTCCCGCCTCGCCGATCGCCGCTATTGGCTAGTCAGTGAGTAACTAGCCAATAGCAGCGATCATTCTCGTCACTTCCTCTCTCTGACCTCACATCCTGCTGCAACCGCCCTGAACGCCCTGTTGGAGTTAGCGAGGCGTTGAGATCGGTTGTGAGCAGAGAGTCAGAGAGAAAAGAAGTGAAAAAAAGTGAAAAAAAGTTTCTAAAACAACGTTTTTTTGCTTCCCACCACCCCATCCACTACCCACTCCTGTTCCCTTCCTCTTTGAGTTCTACCCACGTTTTTGGGTCAGTGATCTCCTATCACTGACCACTTTTCAGTCTTCAGGACCACATTTCTTGGTCCCTGGGGATTTTTTTTTCATTTTTTTCTATATAAAACATAAAACAAAAAAAAAAAATATAAAAAGAAAAAAAAGAAACAAAAAAAAATAGTTAGTTTAGCCAATTTTGAAAATTTAACTGGTTAGTTTAGTATTAGGGTTAGTTAGTGTCAGGGAACCGTCAAAAAGCGTAGTTAGGTATAGTGTCAGGGAATTTAGCGTCAGGAATCGGTCACCGTAGATAGGCTTAGCGTTAGGGATCCATCACCGTAGTTAGGTTTAGCGTCAGGGAAGCTCGGAATAATTAGATAGGTTTAGTGTCAGGCACCCGTCACCGTAGTTAGGTTTAGTGTCAGGGAAGCTTGAAATAATCTAGATAGGTTTAGTGTCAGGGAATCGTCGCCGTAGTTAGGTTTAGCGTTAGGGAAGTCCACATAAAATTTAGTTAGGTTTAGTGTTAGGAACCCTCGCCCTAGTTAGCTTTAGTGTCAGGGAAGTCCACTTGCTCTCTAAAAACAAAACACACATTTGTGCTAGTTGTGCTATCCTATTGCTCCCAGTTAGGGATTTATTTTTTTGCAGTATATAAATTTTGTCTTCGCACAACAAGCATGTCCCAACGGACATTTACTGCTGAAGAGGCGTATGCATTTCTGGCCTCCGACACAGACTCGTCGGATGGCGATACAGTATTTTATTTGTCTACCTCCTCATCCAGCGATGAAGAGGAGGGACCCCCTAGGAGACGCCCCAGGACCACCACCATAGTAGAAATCCCTGAGAGAAGTGACCCCACAACAAGTGATACCCCTGAGCGAAGTGACCCCATTTGGACACCCACACCAGACCATTATGAACCCCAAATCCCTGAGTACACGGGCAGCCCAGGCATCAAATTTAACACGGCAGGGTTCAGTGAGATGGACTTTTTCAAGTTCTTCTTCACTGATAACTTTATAGAGCTAATGGTCACCCAGACTAATTTATATGCCCAACAGTATATCACCAAGAACCCCAACTCATTTTATGCCCAATCCCAGAGGTGGACTCCTGTAAACGCAGCAGAGTTGGGCAAGTTCTGGGGACTGCTCTTGAACATGGGGCTTCTAAAAAAGCCATCCATTAGGACCTACTGGAGCACGGACATCCTATACCACACCCCGATGTACCGTATGGCCATGTCCAGGATGCGTTATGAGGCAATACTTCGCTTCCTACATTATGCCGATAATGAGCAGTGCCCACCCCGAGATGACCCCAGTTTTGACCGTTTATATAAACTGAGACCCCTATTAGACCATTTCAGTGCCCGGTTTGCCCAAGCATACACCCCCGAGAAGTGTATTTCCATTGATGAGTCCCTGGTACATTTTAAAGGGAGGCTTCAATTCCGCCAATACCTGCCAAGTAAGAGGGCAAGGTATGGCGTGAAGTTGTATAAGCTGTGCGAGAGTGCATCAGGGTATACATATAAATTCAGGATATATGAAGGGAAGGACAGCAGTATTCAGCCCCCAGAATGCCCCCCCTTACTGGGAATTAACGCAAAAATTGTGTGGGATTTGGTGCACCCACTGCTGGACCAGGGTTACCACCTCTACCTGGATAATTTTTATACCAGCGTCCCGCTCTTCAAGTGCCTCGCTTCCAGAAGGACTGCGGCATGCGGCACTGCTAGAAAAAATCTTAGAGGCCTCCCTAAAACACTGCTTGGGCAAACACTCAGAAGGGGTGAGAGCAGGGCACATTCTAGTAGCAACATATTGTGTGTCAAGTACAAGGACAAGAGAGATGTCCTTGTATTGACAACAATACATGGCCACACCAGTACCCATGTACCTGTACGAGGTACCAGTACAGAGACCCCCAAACCAGATTGCATCCTGGACTACAATAGGTACATGGGAGGGGTGGACTTGTCAGATCAAGTCCTGAAGCCCTACAGCGCTACGCGGAAATCGAGGGTGTGGTATAAGAAGCTGGCCGTGCACATCATACAGATGGCATTGTACAATGCGTACGTGCTACGTCGATGTGCAGGCCAGAGGGGAACTTTCCTGGAATTTCAAGAGGTGGTTATAAAGAACCTAATTTTTGGCGACCAGGAAGGAGGGGCACCCAGTACTTCTGGAAGCGAGGCCACACGCATCGTACCAGGGCAACACTTTCCAGGAGAAGTTCCCCAAACTGGCAAGAAGGGAAAAAGTCAAAAGAGGTGCAAAGTGTGCTATAAGAGGGGGATAAGGAAGGACACAACATACCAATGCGACACGTGTCCCGAAAAACCAGGGCTCTGTATGAAAGATTGTTTTAAAATTTACCATACATCCATTGATTTTTAATTTACCCTGATGCACTCCGCACAGCTTATCCCCCTCATCTTTCCCTTTTGAGCCCTGCCATGTGCCCAAGCAGCAAATAACAGCCACATGTAGGGTATTGCCGTACCCGGGAGAACCCACATTACAATTTATGGGGTGTATGTCTCCGGTGGCACATGCTGGGCACAATATATCGGACACTGAAATGGCATATATGTATAGGAAATTGCAAATCTCACTTTGCACCATCTACTGCGCATTACCTTTTACACAATAACTGTTGGGTCAAAATGCTCACTACACTCTAGATGAATGTCTTAAGGGGTGTAGTTTTTAAAATGGGGTCACTTCTCGGGGGTTTCAACTGTACTGGTACCTCAGGGGTTCTGCCTACATGACTTAGCACCAGAAAAGCTCCAGTAGGCTAAATGGTGGTCCTTCCCTTCTGAGCCCTGTCGTGTGCCCAGGCAGCTAATAACAGCCACATGTAGGGTATTGCCGTACCCGGGAGAACCCACATTACAATTTATGGGGTGTATGTCTCCAGTGGCACATGCTGGGCACAATATATCAGACACTGAAATGGCATATATGCATAGGAAATTGCAAATCTCACTTTGCACCATCTGCTGCGCATTACCTTTTACACAATAACTGTGGGGTCAAAATGCTCACTACACCACTAGATGAATGTCTTAAGGGGTGTAGTTTTTAAAATGGGGTCACTTCTCGGGGGTTTCAACTGTACTGGTACCTCAGGGGTTCTGCCTACATGACTTAGCACCAGAAAAGCTCCAGTAGGCTAAATGGTGGTCCTTCCCTTCTGAGCCCTGTCGTGTGCCCAGGCAGCTAATAACAGCCACATGTAGGGTATTGCCGTACCCGGGAGAACCCACATTACAATTTATGGGGTGTATGTCTCCAGTGGCACATGCTGGGCACAATATATCAGACACTGAAATGGCATATATGCATAGGAAATTGCAAATCTCACTTTGCACCATCTGCTGCGCATTACCTTTTACACAATAACTGTGGGGTCAAAATGCTCACTACACCACTAGATGAATGTCTTAAGGGGTGTAGTTTTTAAAATGGGGTCACTTCTCGGGGGTTTCAACTGTACTGGTACCTCAGGGGTTCTGCCTACATGACTTAGCACCAGAAAAGCTCCAGTAGGCCAAATGGTGGTCCTTCCCTTCTGAGCCCTGTCGTGTGCCCAGGCAGCTAATAACAGCCACATGTAGGGTATTGCCGTACCCGGGAGAACCCACATTACAATTTATGGGGTGTATGTCTCCAGTGGCACATGCTGGGCACAATATATCAGACACTGAAATGGCATATATGCATAGGAAATTGCAAATCTCACTTTGCACCATCTGCTGCGCATTACCTTTTACACAATAACTGTGGGGTCAAAATGCTCACTACACCACTAGATGAATGTCTTAAGGGGTGTAGTTTTTAAAATGGGGTCACTTCTCGGGGGTTTCAACTGTACTGGTACCTCAGGGGTTCTGCCTACATGACTTAGCACCAGAAAAGCTCCAGTAGGCTAAATGGTGGTCCTTCCCTTCTGAGCCCTGTCGTGTGCCCAGGCAGCTAATAACAGCCACATGTAGGGTATTGCCGTACCCGGGAGAACCCACATTACAATTTATGGGGTGTATGTCTCCAGTGGCACATGCTGGGCACAATATATCAGACACTGAAATGGCATATATGCATAGGAAATTGCAAATCTCACTTTGCACCATCTGCTGCGCATTACCTTTTACACAATAACTGTGGGGTCAAAATGCTCACTACACCACTAGATGAATGTCTTAAGGGGTGTAGTTTTTAAAATGGGGTCACTTCTCGGGGGTTTCAACTGTACTGGTACCTCAGGGGTTCTGCCTACATGACTTAGCACCAGAAAAGCTCCAGTAGGCCAAATGGTGGTCCTTCCCTTCTGAGCCCTGTCGTGTGCCCAGGCAGCTAATAACAGCCACATGTAGGGTATTGCCGTACCCGGGAGAACCCACATTACAATTTATGGGGTGTATGTCTCCAGTGGCACATGCTGGGCACAATATATCAGACACTGAAATGGCATATATGCATAGGAAATTGCAAATCTCACTTTGCACCATCTGCTGCGCATTACCTTTTACACAATAACTGTGGGGTCAAAATGCTCACTACACCACTAGATGAATGTCTTAAGGGGTGTAGTTTTTAAAATGGGGTCACTTCTCGGGGGTTTCAACTGTACTGGTACCTCAGGGGTTCTGCCTACATGACTTAGCACCAGAAAAGCTCCAGTAGGCCAAATGGTGGTCCTTCCCTTCTGAGCCCTGTCGTGTGCCCAGGCAGCTAATAACAGCCACATGTAGGGTATTGCCGTACCCGGGAGAACCCACATTACAATTTATGGGGTGTATGTCTCCAGTGGCACATGCTGGGCACAATATATCAGACACTGAAATGGCATATATGCATAGGAAATTGCAAATCTCACTTTGCACCATCTGCTGCGCATTACCTTTTACACAATAACTGTGGGGTCAAAATGCTCACTACACCACTAGATGAATGTCTTAAGGGGTGTAGTTTTTAAAATGGGGTCACTTCTCGGGGGTTTCAACTGTACTGGTACCTCAGGGGTTCTGCCTACATGACTTAGCACCAGAAAAGCTCCAGTAGGCCAAATGGTGGTCCTTCCCTTCTGAGCCCTGTCGTGTGCCCAGGCAGCTAATAACAGCCACATGTAGGGTATTGCCGTACCCGGGAGAACCCACATTACAATTTATGGGGTGTATGTCTCCAGTGGCACATGCTGGGCACAATATATCAGACACTGAAATGGCATATATGCATAGGAAATTGCAAATCTCACTTTGCACCATCTGCTGCGCATTACCTTTTACACAATAACTGTGGGGTCAAAATGCTCACTACACCACTAGATGAATGTCTTAAGGGGTGTAGTTTTTAAAATGGGGTCACTTCTCGGGGGTTTCAACTGTACTGGTACCTCAGGGGTTCTGCCTACATGACTTAGCACCAGAAAAGCTCCAGTAGGCCAAATGGTGGTCCTTCCCTTCTGAGCCCTGTCGTGTGCCCAGGCAGCTAATAACAGCCACATGTAGGGTATTGCCGTACCCGGGAGAACCCACATTACAATTTATGGGGTGTATGTCTCCAGTGGCACATGCTGGGCACAATATATCAGACACTGAAATGGCATATATGCATAGGAAATTGCAAATCTCACTTTGCACCATCTGCTGCGCATTACCTTTTACACAATAACTGTGGGGTCAAAATGCTCACTACACCACTAGATGAATGTCTTAAGGGGTGTAGTTTTTAAAATGGGGTCACTTCTCGGGGGTTTCAACTGTACTGGTACCTCAGGGGTTCTGCCTACATGACTTAGCACCAGAAAAGCTCCAGTAGGCTAAATGGTGGTCCTTCCCTTCTGAGCCCTGTCGTGTGCCCAGGCAGCTAATAACAGCCACATGTAGGGTATTGCCGTACCCGGGAGAACCCACATTACAATTTATGGGGTGTATGTCTCCAGTGGCACATGCTGGGCACAATATATCAGACACTGAAATGGCATATATGCATAGGAAATTGCAAATCTCACTTTGCACCATCTGCTGCGCATTACCTTTTACACAATAACTGTGGGGTCAAAATGCTCACTACACCACTAGATGAATGTCTTAAGGGGTGTAGTTTTTAAAATGGGGTCACTTCTCGGGGGTTTCAACTGTACTGGTACCTCAGGGGTTCTGCCTACATGACTTAGCACCAGAAAAGCTCCAGTAGGCCAAATGGTGGTCCTTCCCTTCTGAGCCCTGTCGTGTGCCCAGGCAGCTAATAACAGCCACATGTAGGGTATTGCCGTACCCGGGAGAACCCACATTACAATTTATGGGGTGTATGTCTCCAGTGGCACATGCTGGGCACAATATATCAGACACTGAAATGGCATATATGCATAGGAAATTGCAAATCTCACTTTGCACCATCTGCTGCGCATTACCTTTTACACAATAACTGTGGGGTCAAAATGCTCACTACACCACTAGATGAATGTCTTAAGGGGTGTAGTTTTTAAAATGGGGTCACTTCTCGGGGGTTTCAACTGTACTGGTACCTCAGGGGTTCTGCCTACATGACTTAGCACCAGAAAAGCTCCAGTAGGCCAAATGGTGGTCCTTCCCTTCTGAGCCCTGTCGTGTGCCCAGGCAGCTAATAACAGCCACATGTAGGGTATTGCCGTACCCGGGAGAACCCACATTACAATTTATGGGGTGTATGTCTCCAGTGGCACATGCTGGGCACAATATATCAGACACTGAAATGGCATATATGCATAGGAAATTGCAAATCTCACTTTGCACCATCTGCTGCGCATTACCTTTTACACAATAACTGTGGGGTCAAAATGCTCACTACACCACTAGATGAATGTCTTAAGGGGTGTAGTTTTTAAAATGGGGTCACTTCTCGGGGGTTTCAACTGTACTGGTACCTCAGGGGTTCTGCCTACATGACTTAGCACCAGAAAAGCTCCAGTAGGCCAAATGGTGGTCCTTCCCTTCTGAGCCCTGTCGTGTGCCCAGGCAGCTAATAACAGCCACATGTAGGGTATTGCCGTACCCGGGAGAACCCACATTACAATTTATGGGGTGTATGTCTCCAGTGGCACATGCTGGGCACAATATATCAGACACTGAAATGGCATATATGCATAGGAAATTGCAAATCTCACTTTGCACCATCTGCTGCGCATTACCTTTTACACAATAACTGTGGGGTCAAAATGCTCACTACACCACTAGATGAATGTCTTAAGGGGTGTAGTTTTTAAAATGGGGTCACTTCTCGGGGGTTTCAACTGTACTGGTACCTCAGGGGTTCTGCCTACATGACTTAGCACCAGAAAAGCTCCAGTAGGCCAAATGGTGGTCCTTCCCTTCTGAGCCCTGTCGTGTGCCCAGGCAGCTAATAACAGCCACATGTAGGGTATTGCCGTACCCGAGAGAACCCACATTACAATTTATGGGGTGTATGTCTCCAGTGGCACATGCTGGGCACAATATATCAGACACTGAAATGGCATATATGCATAGGAAATTGCAAATCTCACTTTGCACCATCTGCTGCGCATTACCTTTTACACAATAACTGTGGGGTCAAAATGCTCACTACACCACTAGATGAATGTCTTAAGGGGTGTAGTTTTTAAAATGGGGTCACTTCTCGGGGGTTTCAACTGTACTGGTACCTCAGGGGTTCTGCCTACATGACTTAGCACCAGAAAAGCTCCAGTAGGCCAAATGGTGGTCCTTCCCTTCTGAGCCCTGTCGTGTGCCCAGGCAGCTAATAACAGCCACATGTAGGGTATTGCCGTACCCGGGAGAACCCACATTACAATTTATGGGGTGTATGTCTCCAGTGGCACATGCTGGGCACAATATATCAGACACTGAAATGGCATATATGCATAGGAAATTGCAAATCTCACTTTGCACCATCTGCTGCGCATTACCTTTTACACAATAACTGTGGGGTCAAAATGCTCACTACACCACTAGATGAATGTCTTAAGGGGTGTAGTTTTTAAAATGGGGTCACTTCTCGGGGGTTTCAACTGTACTGGTACCTCAGGGGTTCTGCCTACATGACTTAGCACCAGAAAAGCTCCAGTAGGCCAAATGGTGGTCCTTCCCTTCTGAGCCCTGTCGTGTGCCCAGGCAGCTAATAACAGCCACATGTAGGGTATTGCCGTACCCGGGAGAACCCACATTACAATTTATGGGGTGTATGTCTCCAGTGGCACATGCTGGGCACAATATATCAGACACTGAAATGGCATATATGCATAGGAAATTGCAAATCTCACTTTGCACCATCTGCTGCGCATTACCTTTTACACAATAACTGTGGGGTCAAAATGCTCACTACACCACTAGATGAATGTCTTAAGGGGTGTAGTTTTTAAAATGGGGTCACTTCTCGGGGGTTTCAACTGTACTGGTACCTCAGGGGTTCTGCCTACATGACTTAGCACCAGAAAAGCTCCAGTAGGCCAAATGGTGGTCCTTCCCTTCTGAGCCCTGTCGTGTGCCCAGGCAGCTAATAACAGCCACATGTAGGGTATTGCCGTACCCGGGAGAACCCACATTACAATTTATGGGGTGTATGTCTCCAGTGGCACATGCTGGGCACAATATATCAGACACTGAAATGGCATATATGCATAGGAAATTGCAAATCTCACTTTGCACCATCTGCTGCGCATTACCTTTTACACAATAACTGTGGGGTCAAAATGCTCACTACACCACTAGATGAATGTCTTAAGGGGTGTAGTTTTTAAAATGGGGTCACTTCTCGGGGGTTTCAACTGTACTGGTACCTCAGGGGTTCTGCCTACATGACTTAGCACCAGAAAAGCTCCAGTAGGCTAAATGGTGGTCCTTCCCTTCTGAGCCCTGTCGTGTGCCCAGGCAGCTAATAACAGCCACATGTAGGGTATTGCCGTACCCGGGAGAACCCACATTACAATTTATGGGGTGTATGTCTCCAGTGGCACATGCTGGGCACAATATATCAGACACTGAAATGGCATATATGCATAGGAAATTGCAAATCTCACTTTGCACCATCTGCTGCGCATTACCTTTTACACAATAACTGTGGGGTCAAAATGCTCACTACACCACTAGATGAATGTCTTAAGGGGTGTAGTTTTTAAAATGGGGTCACTTCTCGGGGGTTTCAACTGTACTGGTACCTCAGGGGTTCTGCCTACATGACTTAGCACCAGAAAAGCTCCAGTAGGCTAAATGGTGGTCCTTCCCTTCTGAGCCCTGTCGTGTGCCCAGGCAGCTAATAACAGCCACATGTAGGGTATTGCCGTACCCGGGAGAACCCACATTACAATTTATGGGGTGTATGTCTCCAGTGGCACATGCTGGGCACAATATATCAGACACTGAAATGGCATATATGCATAGGAAATTGCAAATCTCACTTTGCACCATCTGCTGCGCATTACCTTTTACACAATAACTGTGGGGTCAAAATGCTCACTACACCACTAGATGAATGTCTTAAGGGGTGTAGTTTTTAAAATGGGGTCACTTCTCGGGGGTTTTAACTGTACTGGTACCTCAGGGGCTTCTGCATACATGACTTAGCACAAGAAAAGCTCCAGTAGGCCAAATGGTGGTCCTTTCCTTCTGAGTCCTGCCATGGGCCCAAACATCAGTTTATCACCACAAATGGGGTATTGCCGCACTCAGGACAAATTGGGCAACAAAATGGGGTGTTTTATTCCTTGTGAAAATAAGAAATTTTGAACAAAAATTACATCTTAATGGAAAAAAATATCATTTTTTTAATTCACAGCCCAATTCAAATAGGTGCTGTGAAAAAACGGTGTGGTCAAAATGATAACAACAACCATAAATGAATTCCTTGAGGGGTCTAGTTTCCAAAATGGGGTCACTTCTGGTGGGTTTCCATTGCTTTCATACCTCAACACCTCTTCAAACCTGGCATGCTGCCTAAAATATATTCTAATAAAAAAGAGGCCTCAAAATGCACTAGGTGCTCCTTTGTTTCTGAGGCTTGTGTTTTATTCCACGAGCGCACTAGAGCCACATGTGGGACATTTCTAAAAACTGCAGAATCTGGACAATACATATTTAGTAGTATTTCTCTGGTAAAATCTTCTGTGTTACAGAAAAAAATGGAATAATATTGAAATTCAGCAAGAAAAATGAAATTTGCAAATTTCACCTCCACATTGCTTTAATTCCTGTGAAATGCCTGAAGGGTTAAAAAACTTTCTAAATGCTGTTTTGAATACTTTGAGGGGTCTAGTTTTTAAAATGGGGTGTTTTATGGGGGTTTCTAATACATAGGCCCCTCAAAGCCACTTCAGAACTCAAGAGGTACCTTAAAAAAAAGGCTTTTGAAATTTTCTTAAAAATATGAGAAATTGCTGTTTATGTTCTAAGCCTTGTAACGTCCAAGAAAAATAAAAGAATGTTAAAAAAACGATGCCAATCTAAAGTAGACATATGGGAAATGTGAACTAGTAACTATTTTGGGTGGTATAACCGTCTGTTTTACAAGCAGATGCATTTAAATTCTGAAAAATGCAATTTTTTCAAAATTTTCTCTAAATTTTGCAATTTTTCACCAATAAACACTGAATATATCGACCAAATTTTACCACGAACATGAAGCCCAAAGTGTCACGAGAAAACAATCTCAGAATCGCTTGGATAGGTTTAAGCATTCCGACGTTATTACCACATAAAGTGAAATATGTCAGATTTGAAAAATGGGCTCTGAGCCTTAAGGCCCAAACTAGGCTGCGTCCTTAAGGGGTTAAAGTGGGGTATGTTCAAAAATGTCAGAGGCGGTGGTGAACAGCAAGGGCAGGCCGGGGCAGAGTTCCAGGGCCAGGGGTGTGACGGCAGGCAGCGTAGGCCGGGGCAGAGTTCCAGGGCGGTGGGGAGAGGACTAGGCCTCAATCCAAGGAGATCCATTTGGTGACCAAACAGCAGTGACAATAAAAAGGCCCAAATGTCAAAGAATGACATTTCTGCAACTGAAAGTGAAACATTTGAAAGTGAAACATTTAAAATCAAGTTAAAGTCGGGTATGTTTAAAAATGTCAGAGGCGGTAATGAGCAGCAGAGGCAGGCCGGGGCACAGTTCCAGGGCCAGAGTGTGACACTGTCCGCCGATAGATAACCCTTTGCACATTATCGTCATCATCATTATCAGCAGCAGTTGCTGTCAGCCAGCTCCAGAGTGTATGAGCGGCGTGTGCTGCCCATTGCAGCCCAGGGTAGAGGAGCCGTGTGCAAGCTGTGCATGCCCGGGGGCAACAGTGTATGAGCTCCACAGCGCCAGCGGGGGGGTCCCACTATGTCCCAAGCCGCCTGACATGTACTTCCGGTCGGCCAGGAGGTGGCATGTCAGCCAGCTCCAGAGTGTATGAGCGGCGTGTGCCTGCACCCGTGGGGGGGATACAGGAGCCATGGGGAAGCTGTGCAAGACCGGGGGCAGCCGTGTACGAGCTCCGCAGCGCCCCTTGTGGACTTCCAGGGCAAGAGCGGTATGAGCGGCAAAGTCATGCCGACCTCCTGGAAGTCCCCGTCGGCCTCGCTCGCGGGTCGGTCCCGCTGGTTTTTTTACCTTCTTAATAAAAAAATCTTTTTTTTTTTATGGTATTTTCTGAAGCCTCAAGCCCACCTACAGTTGCACGAGCAAGGCCACCTCGGTGACTCCTACCGAAAGCGGCCGGGAGCCATCTCCGTGTACGAGCGGCGTGTGCGGCGTGTGCCTGCCTATTGCACCCGTGGGGGGATAGAGGAGCCTTGGGGAAGCTGTGCCAGCCCGGGGGCAGCCCTGTACGAGCTCCACAGCGCCCGCGGCGAGTCCCGCCGTGTCCACCCGGCTGCCAAGCACTTCCGGTCCGCGAGTGATGCATGACAGCGGCCGGGAGCCAGCTCCGCCTATCAGCGGCGGTGTGCCTGCCTTCTGCACCCGTGGGGGGATAGAGGGGCCCCGTGGGAGCTGCTGCATGCCGGCAGCTTCCTTGTGGGAGCTCCACAGCGCCCGCGGTCCTCTGCGGACTTCCAGGGCAAGAGCGGTAGGAGCCTCCACCTCATGCCGACCTCCTGGAAGTCCCCGTCGGCCTAGCTCGCGGGTCGGTCCCGCTGTTTTTTTTTTTACCTTCTTAATAAAAAAACTTTTTTTTTTTATGGTATTTTCCGAAGCCCCAAGCCCACCTGCATTTGCACGAGCAAGGCCACCTCGGTGACTCCTACCGAAAGCGGCCGGGAGCCATCTCCGTGTACGAGCGGCGTGTGCGGCGTGTGCCTGCCTATTGCACCCGTGGGGGGATAGAGGAGCCATGGGGAAGCTGTGCCAGCCCGGGGGCAGCCCTGTACGAGCTCCACAGCACCCGCGGCGAGTCCCGCCGTGTCCACCCGGCTGCCAAGCACTTCCGGTCCGCGAGTGATGCATGACAGCGGCCGGGAGCCAGCTCCGCCTATCAGCGGCGGTGTGCCTGCCTTCTGCACCCGTGGGGGGATAGAGGGGCCCCGTGGGAGCTGCTGCATGCCGGCAGCTTCCTTGTGGGAGCTCCACAGCGCCCGCGGTCCTCTGCGGACTTCCAGGGCAAGAGCGGTAGGAGCCTCCACCTCATGCCGACCTCCTGGAAGTCCCCGTCGGCCTAGCTCGCGGGTCGGTCCCGCTGTTTTTTTTTTTACCTTCTTAATAAAAAAACTTTTTTTTTTTATGGTATTTTCCGAAGCCCCAAGCCCACCTGCATTTGCACGAGCAAGGCCACCTCGGTGACTCCTACCGAAAGCGGCCGGGAGCCATCTCCGTGTACGAGCGGCGTGTGCGGCGTGTGCCTGCCTATTGCACCCGTGGGGGGATAGAGGAGCCATGGGGAAGCTGTGCCAGCCCGGGGGCAGCCCTGTACGAGCTCCACAGCACCCGCGGCGAGTCCCGCCGTGTCCACCCGGCTGCCAAGCACTTCCGGTCCGCGAGTGATGCATGACAGCGGCCGGGAGCCAGCTCCGCCTATCAGAGGCGGTGTGCCTGCCTTCTGCACCCGTGGGGGGATAGAGGGGCCCCGTGGGAGCTTGTGGATGCCGGCAGCTTCCTTGTGGGAGCTCCACAGCGCCCGCGGCGAGTCCCGTCGTGTCCACCCGGCTGCCAAGCACTTCCGGTCCGCGAGTGATGCATGACAGCGGCCGGGAGCCAGCTCCGCCTATCAGCGGCGGTGTGCCTGCCTTCTGCACCCGTGGGGGGATAGAGGGGCCCCGTGGGAGCTGCTGCATGCCGGCAGCTTCCTTGTGGGAGCTCCACAGCGCCCGCGGTCCTCTGCGGACTTCCAGGGCAAGAGCGGTAGGAGCCTCCACCTCATGCCGACCTCCTGGAAGTCCCCGTCGGCCTAGCTCGCGGGTCGGTCCCGCTGTTTTTTTTTTTACCTTCTTAATAAAAAAACTTTTTTTTTTTATGGTATTTTCCGAAGCCCCAAGCCCCCCTGCATTTGCACGAGCAAGGCCACCTCGGTGACTCCTACCGAAAGCGGCCGGGAGCCAGCTCGGTGTACGAGCGGCGTGTGCCTGCCTATTGCAGCCGTGGGGGGATAGAGGAGCCATGGGGAAGCTGTGCCAGCCCGGGGGCAGCCCTGTACGAGCTCCACAGCGCCCGCGGCGAGTCCCGTCGTGTCCACCCGGCTGACAAGCACTTCCGGTCCGCGAATGATGCATGTCAGCGGCCGGGAGCCAGCTCCGCGTATGAGCGGCGTGTGCCGGCCTTTTGCACCCGTGGGGGGATAGAGGGGCCCCGTGGGAGCTTGTACATGCCGGCAGCTTCCTTGTGGGAGCTCCACAGCGCCCGCGGCGAGTCCCGTAGTTCACCCGCCCGACATGCACTTCCGGTCCGCGACGGACTTCCAGGGCTCAAGCGGTAGGTGCGGCCACCTCATGCCGACCTCCTGGAACTCCCCCTCGGCCTCGCTCGCGTGTCTGTCTTCATTCACGTTTTGGAGAAAAAACCCTATGAGGTTTTTATTTTGGCCTTCAGCCAAGCAGCCGTTCCAGGAGGCCGGGCATTTTGGCACCTCCCACCGGTGTAATTGGCGAGGTGACACTTTTAGGGGTGTGAATATCTCCTACGCCTGAAATACTGTGAGAGGGAGAACTTGCTCCGCCCCCCAAGTCCAACACTTCCAGGACGAGAGGAGGGCGGGAGGCGTTCCCTGCTTAGGCCGAATGCGGCTTCCAGGGAGATAGCGGCACCAAGCCGCCCTCTCACGCCGCTGCCCTGGATGTCCCCGTCGGCCTCGCTCGCGGGTTGGTCCCGCTGTTTTTTTTTACCTTCTTAATAAAAATTTTTTTTTTTTTTATGCCATTTTCTGAAGTCCCAAGCCCACCTGGAGTTGCACGAGCCCGGCCACCTCGGTGACTCCTACCGAAAGCGGCCGGGAGCCACCTCGGTGTACGAGCGGCGTGTGCCTGCCTATTGCACCCGTGGGGGGATAGAGGGGCCCCGTGGGAGCTGCTGCATGCCGGCAGCTTCCTTGTGGGAGCTCCACAGCGCCCGCGGTCCTCTGAGGACTTCCAGGGCAAGAGCGGTAGGAGCCTCCACCTCATGCCGACCTCCTGGAAGTCCCCGTCGGCCTAGCTCGCGGGTCGGTCCCGCTGTTTTTTTTTTTACCTTCTTAATAAAAAAATCTTTTTTTTTTTATGGTATTTTCGGAAGCCCCAAGCCCACCTGCATTTGCACGAGCAAGGCCACCTCGGTGACTCCTACCGAAAGCGGCCGGGAGCCACCTCGGTGTACGAGCGGCGTGTGCCTGCCTATTGCACCCGTGGGGGGATAGAGGGGCCCCGTGGGAGCTGCTGCATGCCGGCAGCTTCCTTGTGGGAGCTCCACAGCGCCCGCGGTCCTCTGAGGACTTCCAGGGCAAGAGCGGTAGGAGCCTCCACCTCATGCCGACCTCCTGGAAGTCCCCGTCGGCCTAGCTCGCGGGTCGGTCCCGCTGTTTTTTTTTTTACCTTCTTAATAAAAAAATCTTTTTTTTTTTATGGTATTTTCGGAAGCCCCAAGCCCACCTGCATTTGCACGAGCAAGGCCACCTCGGTGACTCCTACCGAAAGCGGCCGGGAGCCACCTCGGTGTACGAGCGGCGTGTGCCTGCCTATTGCACCCGTGGGGGGATAGAGGGGCCCCGTGGGAGCTGCTGCATGCCGGCAGCTTCCTTGTGGGAGCTCCACAGCGCCCGCGGTCCTCTGAGGACTTCCAGGGCAAGAGCGGTAGGAGCCTCCACCTCATGCCGACCTCCTGGAAGTCCCCGTCGGCCTAGCTCGCGGGTCGGTCCCGCTGGTTTTTTTTTTACCTTCTTAATAAAAAAATCTTTTTTTTTTTATGGTATTTTCGGAAGCCCCAAGCCCACCTGCATTTGCACGAGCAAGGCCACCTCGGTGACTCCTACCGAAAGCGGCCGGGAGCCACCTCGGTGTACGAGCGGCGTGTGCCTGCCTATTGCACCCGTGGGGGGATAGAGGAGCCATGGGGAAGCCGTGCCAGCCCGGGGGCAGCAGTTTACGAGCTCCGTAGCGCCCTGCGGTCCTCGGCGGACTTCCAGGGCAAGAGCGTTAGGCGCGGCCACCTCATGCCGACCTCCTGGAAGTCCCCGTCGGCCTGGCTCGCGTCTCGGTCCCGCTGTGTGTTTTACCTTCATAATAAAAAAAACTTTTTTTTTTTATGGTATTTTCTGAAGTCCCAAGCCGACCTGCAGTTGCAGGAGCTCGGCCACCTCGGCAACTCCTACCGAAAGCCGTGAAATAGGAAGTACAAACGGGAGCTGCTCCCGTTCCAAGCCGGGAAGGACTTCCATGGTGTGACCGGTAGGTAGTGACACCTCCTGCCGGCCTCCTGGAAGTCCCGGTCGGCCTCGCTCGCAGGTCTGTCTTCATTGACGTTTTGGAGAAAAAACCCTATGAGGTTTTTATTTTGGGCCTCAGCCGGGCAGCAGTTCCAGGAGCCCGGGTACTTTGGCACCTTACCCCGGTGTATTTGAGGTGGTGACACTTTTAGGGGTGCAAATATCTCCTTCACCTGAAATCCTGTGAGAGGGCATTTCTGCTCCGCGTTCCAAGTCCTAACGGTTCTTCCTAGCGGGAAGTCCTAACCGTTCGTGGCCGAGAAGGACTTCCATGGTGTGACCGGTATGTAGTGGCACGTCATGCCGGCCTCCTGGAAGTCCCCGTCGGCCTCGTTGGCTGGTCGGTCCGGTGCACCTGGACTTCCACGAAAGAACTTTGGTGCATTCTTTCTGGAGTCCCAGGCCGACCAGCAGTTGTAGGAGCTCGGCCACGTTGGCGAGTCCAACCGAGAGTACCGTGAAGGAGGACGTGCTGCACGTTCTAGCGGGAGCTGCACCTGGTCCAACCCGAGAAGGACTTCCATGGTGTGACCGGTATGTAGTGGCACGTCATGCCGGCCTCCTGGAAGTCCCCGTCGGCCTGGCTGGCAGGTCTGTCTTCATTGACGTTTTGGAGGAAAAACCCTATGAGGTTTTTATTTTGGGCTTCAGCCGGGCAGCAGTTCCAGGAGCCCGGGTAAGTTGGCACCTTACCCCGGTGTATTTGAGGTGGTGACACTTTTAGGGGTGCGAATATCTCCTTCACCTGAAATCCTGTGAGAGGGCATTTCTGCTCCGCGTTCCAAGTCCCTACGGTTCTTCCTAGCGGGAAGTCCTAACCGTTTGTGGCCGAGAAGGACTTCCATGGTGTGACCGGTATGTAGTGGCACGTCATGCCGGCCTCCTGGAAGTCCCCGTCGGCCTCGTTGGCTGGTCGGTCCGGTGCACCTGGACTTCCACGAAAGAACTTTGGTGCATTCTTTCTGGAGTCCCAGGCCGACCAGCAGTTGTAGGAGCTCGGCCACGTTGGCGAGTCCAACCGAGAGTACCGTGAAGGAGGACGTGCTGCACGTTCTAGCGGGAGCTGCACCTGGTCCAACCCGAGAAGGACTTCCATGGTGTGACCGGTATGTAGTGGCACGTCATGCCGGCCTCCTGGAAGTCCCCGTCGGCCTGGCTGGCAGGTCTGTCTTCATTGACGTTTTGGAGGAAAAACCCTATGAGGTTTTTATTTTGGGCTTCAGCCGGGCAGCAGTTCCAGGAGCCCGGGTAAGTTGGCACCTTACCCCGGTGTATTTGAGGTGGTGACACTTTTAGGGGTGCGAATATCTCCTTCACCTGAAATCCTGTGAGAGGGCATTTCTGCTCCGCGTTCCAAGTCCCTACGGTTCTTCCTAGCGGGAAGTCCTAACCGTTTGTGGCCGAGAAGGACTTCCATGGTGTGACCGGTATGTAGTGGCACGTCATGCCGGCCTCCTGGAAGTCCCCGTCGGCCTCGTTGGCTGGTCGGTCCGGTGCACCTGGACTTCCACGAAAGAACTTTGGTGCATTCTTTCTGGAGTCCCAGGCCGACCAGCAGTTGTAGGAGCTCGGCCACGTTGGCGAGTCCAACCGAGAGTACCGTGAAGGAGGACGTGCTGCACGTTCTAGCGGGAGCTGCACCTGGTCCAACCCGAGAAGGACTTCCATGGTGTGACCGGTATGTAGTGGCACGTCATGCCGGCCTCCTGGAAGTCCCCGTCGGCCTGGCTGGCAGGTCTGTCTTCATTGACGTTTTGGAGGAAAAACCCTATGAGGTTTTTATTTTGGGCTTCAGCCGGGCAGCAGTTCCAGGAGCCCGGGTAAGTTGGCACCTTACCCCGGTGTATTTGAGGTGGTGACACTTTTAGGGGTGCGAATATCTCCTTCACCTGAAATCCTGTGAGAGGGCATTTCTGCTCCGCGTTCCAAGTCCCTACGGTTCTTCCTAGCGGGAAGTCCTAACCGTTTGTGGCCGAGAAGGACTTCCATGGTGTGACCGGTATGTAGTGGCACGTCATGCCGGCCTCCTGGAAGTCCCCGTCGGCCTCGTTGGCTGGTCGGTCCGGTGCACCTGGACTTCCACGAAAGAACTTTGGTGCATTCTTTCTGGAGTCCCAGGCCGACCAGCAGTTGTAGGAGCTCGGCCACGTTGGCGAGTCCAACCGAGAGTACCGTGAAGGAGGACGTGCTGCACGTTCTAGCGGGAGCTGCACCTGGTCCAACCCGAGAAGGACTTCCATGGTGTGACCGGTATGTAGTGGCACGTCATGCCGGCCTCCTGGAAGTCCCCGTCGGCCTGGCTGGCAGGTCTGTCTTCATTGACGTTTTGGAGGAAAAACCCTATGAGGTTTTTATTTTGGGCTTCAGCCGGGCAGCAGTTCCAGGAGCCCGGGTAAGTTGGCACCTTACCCCGGTGTATTTGAGGTGGTGACACTTTTAGGGGTGCGAATATCTCCTTCACCTGAAATCCTGTGAGAGGGCATTTCTGCTCCGCGTTCCAAGTCCCTACGGTTCTTCCTAGCGGGAAGTCCTAACCGTTTGTGGCCGAGAAGGACTTCCATGGTGTGACCGGTATGTAGTGGCACGTCATGCCGGCCTCCTGGAAGTCCCCGTCGGCCTCGTTGGCTGGTCGGTCCGGTGCACCTGGACTTCCACGAAAGAACTTTGGTGCATTCTTTCTGGAGTCCCAGGCCGACCAGCAGTTGTAGGAGCTCGGCCACGTTGGCGAGTCCAACCGAGAGTACCGTGAAGGAGGACGTGCTGCACGTTCTAGCGGGAGCTGCACCTGGTCCAACCCGAGAAGGACTTCCATGGTGTGACCGGTATGTAGTGGCACGTCATGCCGGCCTCCTGGAAGTCCCCGTCGGCCTGGCTGGCAGGTCTGTCTTCATTGACGTTTTGGAGGAAAAACCCTATGAGGTTTTTATTTTGGGCTTCAGCCGGGCAGCAGTTCCAGGAGCCCGGGTAAGTTGGCACCTTACCCCGGTGTATTTGAGGTGGTGACACTTTTAGGGGTGCGAATATCTCCTTCACCTGAAATCCTGTGAGAGGGCATTTCTGCTCCGCGTTCCAAGTCCCTACGGTTCTTCCTAGCGGGAAGTCCTAACCGTTTGTGGCCGAGAAGGACTTCCATGGTGTGACCGGTATGTAGTGGCACGTCATGCCGGCCTCCTGGAAGTCCCCGTCGGCCTCGTTGGCTGGTCGGTCCGGTGCACCTGGACTTCCACGAAAGAACTTTGGTGCATTCTTTCTGGAGTCCCAGGCCGACCAGCAGTTGTAGGAGCTCGGCCACGTTGGCGAGTCCAACCGAGAGTACCGTGAAGGAGGACGTGCTGCACGTTCTAGCGGGAGCTGCACCTGGTCCAACCCGAGAAGGACTTCCATGGTGTGACCGGTATGTAGTGGCACGTCATGCCGGCCTCCTGGAAGTCCCCGTCGGCCTGGCTGGCAGGTCTGTCTTCATTGACGTTTTGGAGGAAAAACCCTATGAGGTTTTTATTTTGGGCTTCAGCCGGGCAGCAGTTCCAGGAGCCCGGGTAAGTTGGCACCTTACCCCGGTGTATTTGAGGTGGTGACACTTTTAGGGGTGCGAATATCTCCTTCACCTGAAATCCTGTGAGAGGGCATTTCTGCTCCGCGTTCCAAGTCCCTACGGTTCTTCCTAGCGGGAAGTCCTAACCGTTTGTGGCCGAGAAGGACTTCCATGGTGTGACCGGTATGTAGTGGCACGTCATGCCGGCCTCCTGGAAGTCCCCGTCGGCCTCGTTGGCTGGTCGGTCCGGTGCACCTGGACTTCCACGAAAGAACTTTGGTGCATTCTTTCTGGAGTCCCAGGCCGACCAGCAGTTGTAGGAGCTCGGCCACGTTGGCGAGTCCAACCGAGAGTACCGTGAAGGAGGACGTGCTGCACGTTCTAGCGGGAGCTGCACCTGGTCCAACCCGAGAAGGACTTCCATGGTGTGACCGGTATGTAGTGGCACGTCATGCCGGCCTCCTGGAAGTCCCCGTCGGCCTGGCTGGCAGGTCTGTCTTCATTGACGTTTTGGAGGAAAAACCCTATGAGGTTTTTATTTTGGGCTTCAGCCGGGCAGCAGTTCCAGGAGCCCGGGTAAGTTGGCACCTTACCCCGGTGTATTTGAGGTGGTGACACTTTTAGGGGTGCGAATATCTCCTTCACCTGAAATCCTGTGAGAGGGCATTTCTGCTCCGCGTTCCAAGTCCCTACGGTTCTTCCTAGCGGGAAGTCCTAACCGTTTGTGGCCGAGAAGGACTTCCATGGTGTGACCGGTATGTAGTGGCACGTCATGCCGGCCTCCTGGAAGTCCCCGTCGGCCTCGTTGGCTGGTCGGTCCGGTGCACCTGGACTTCCACGAAAGAACTTTGGTGCATTCTTTCTGGAGTCCCAGGCCGACCAGCAGTTGTAGGAGCTCGGCCACGTTGGCGAGTCCAACCGAGAGTACCGTGAAGGAGGACGTGCTGCACGTTCTAGCGGGAGCTGCACCTGGTCCAACCCGAGAAGGACTTCCATGGTGTGACCGGTATGTAGTGGCACGTCATGCCGGCCTCCTGGAAGTCCCCGTCGGCCTGGCTGGCAGGTCTGTCTTCATTGACGTTTTGGAGGAAAAACCCTATGAGGTTTTTATTTTGGGCTTCAGCCGGGCAGCAGTTCCAGGAGCCCGGGTAAGTTGGCACCTTACCCCGGTGTATTTGAGGTGGTGACACTTTTAGGGGTGCGAATATCTCCTTCACCTGAAATCCTGTGAGAGGGCATTTCTGCTCCGCGTTCCAAGTCCCTACGGTTCTTCCTAGCGGGAAGTCCTAACCGTTTGTGGCCGAGAAGGACTTCCATGGTGTGACCGGTATGTAGTGGCACGTCATGCCGGCCTCCTGGAAGTCCCCGTCGGCCTCGTTGGCTGGTCGGTCCGGTGCACCTGGACTTCCACGAAAGAACTTTGGTGCATTCTTTCTGGAGTCCCAGGCCGACCAGCAGTTGTAGGAGCTCGGCCACGTTGGCGAGTCCAACCGAGAGTACCGTGAAGGAGGACGTGCTGCACGTTCTAGCGGGAGCTGCACCTGGTCCAACCCGAGAAGGACTTCCATGGTGTGACCGGTATGTAGTGGCACGTCATGCCGGCCTCCTGGAAGTCCCCGTCGGCCTGGCTGGCAGGTCTGTCTTCATTGACGTTTTGGAGGAAAAACCCTATGAGGTTTTTATTTTGGGCTTCAGCCGGGCAGCAGTTCCAGGAGCCCGGGTAAGTTGGCACCTTACCCCGGTGTATTTGAGGTGGTGACACTTTTAGGGGTGCGAATATCTCCTTCACCTGAAATCCTGTGAGAGGGCATTTCTGCTCCGCGTTCCAAGTCCCTACGGTTCTTCCTAGCGGGAAGTCCTAACCGTTTGTGGCCGAGAAGGACTTCCATGGTGTGACCGGTATGTAGTGGCACGTCATGCCGGCCTCCTGGAAGTCCCCGTCGGCCTCGTTGGCTGGTCGGTCCGGTGCACCTGGACTTCCACGAAAGAACTTTGGTGCATTCTTTCTGGAGTCCCAGGCCGACCAGCAGTTGTAGGAGCTCGGCCACGTTGGCGAGTCCAACCGAGAGTACCGTGAAGGAGGACGTGCTGCACGTTCTAGCGGGAGCTGCACCTGGTCCAACCCGAGAAGGACTTCCATGGTGTGACCGGTATGTAGTGGCACGTCATGCCGGCCTCCTGGAAGTCCCCGTCGGCCTGGCTGGCAGGTCTGTCTTCATTGACGTTTTGGAGGAAAAACCCTATGAGGTTTTTATTTTGGGCTTCAGCCGGGCAGCAGTTCCAGGAGCCCGGGTAAGTTGGCACCTTACCCCGGTGTATTTGAGGTGGTGACACTTTTAGGGGTGCGAATATCTCCTTCACCTGAAATCCTGTGAGAGGGCATTTCTGCTCCGCGTTCCAAGTCCCTACGGTTCTTCCTAGCGGGAAGTCCTAACCGTTTGTGGCCGAGAAGGACTTCCATGGTGTGACCGGTATGTAGTGGCACGTCATGCCGGCCTCCTGGAAGTCCCCGTCGGCCTCGTTGGCTGGTCGGTCCGGTGCACCTGGACTTCCACGAAAGAACTTTGGTGCATTCTTTCTGGAGTCCCAGGCCGACCAGCAGTTGTAGGAGCTCGGCCACGTTGGCGAGTCCAACCGAGAGTACCGTGAAGGAGGACGTGCTGCACGTTCTAGCGGGAGCTGCACCTGGTCCAACCCGAGAAGGACTTCCATGGTGTGACCGGTATGTAGTGGCACGTCATGCCGGCCTCCTGGAAGTCCCCGTCGGCCTGGCTGGCAGGTCTGTCTTCATTGACGTTTTGGAGGAAAAACCCTATGAGGTTTTTATTTTGGGCTTCAGCCGGGCAGCAGTTCCAGGAGCCCGGGTAAGTTGGCACCTTACCCCGGTGTATTTGAGGTGGTGACACTTTTAGGGGTGCGAATATCTCCTTCACCTGAAATCCTGTGAGAGGGCATTTCTGCTCCGCGTTCCAAGTCCCTACGGTTCTTCCTAGCGGGAAGTCCTAACCGTTTGTGGCCGAGAAGGACTTCCATGGTGTGACCGGTATGTAGTGGCACGTCATGCCGGCCTCCTGGAAGTCCCCGTCGGCCTCGTTGGCTGGTCGGTCCGGTGCACCTGGACTTCCACGAAAGAACTTTGGTGCATTCTTTCTGGAGTCCCAGGCCGACCAGCAGTTGTAGGAGCTCGGCCACGTTGGCGAGTCCAACCGAGAGTACCGTGAAGGAGGACGTGCTGCACGTTCTAGCGGGAGCTGCACCTGGTCCAACCCGAGAAGGACTTCCATGGTGTGACCGGTATGTAGTGGCACGTCATGCCGGCCTCCTGGAAGTCCCCGTCGGCCTGGCTGGCAGGTCTGTCTTCATTGACGTTTTGGAGGAAAAACCCTATGAGGTTTTTATTTTGGGCTTCAGCCGGGCAGCAGTTCCAGGAGCCCGGGTAAGTTGGCACCTTACCCCGGTGTATTTGAGGTGGTGACACTTTTAGGGGTGCGAATATCTCCTTCACCTGAAATCCTGTGAGAGGGCATTTCTGCTCCGCGTTCCAAGTCCCTACGGTTCTTCCTAGCGGGAAGTCCTAACCGTTTGTGGCCGAGAAGGACTTCCATGGTGTGACCGGTATGTAGTGGCACGTCATGCCGGCCTCCTGGAAGTCCCCGTCGGCCTCGTTGGCTGGTCGGTCCGGTGCACCTGGACTTCCACGAAAGAACTTTGGTGCATTCTTTCTGGAGTCCCAGGCCGACCAGCAGTTGTAGGAGCTCGGCCACGTTGGCGAGTCCAACCGAGAGTACCGTGAAGGAGGACGTGCTGCACGTTCTAGCGGGAGCTGCACCTGGTCCAACCCGAGAAGGACTTCCATGGTGTGACCGGTATGTAGTGGCACGTCATGCCGGCCTCCTGGAAGTCCCCGTCGGCCTCTGCCACCTGTCGTTAAGCTGTGAGAGGAGCACGTGCTCCCGCGCCGTTTGAGTCTTTGGAATTTGTCCAAGACTCCTCAGATCGATCTGGCTCCCCGCGACCCGGCGGCGGAGGGACCACTCGCTCGGCAGTGCTTTGGAGCCCTGTCGGTTACGGCGAGCGCGTCTTCCTCCCACACCGTCCGGGTCTGTTTCGCCCCCGGCCACCTACGGCCGGTGTCCCAAAAAGCCCGGCGGTCCTGCTAAAGGCGGGTGCCGGTACCTCTCGCTCCCGCGAGGTGCGTTTGCTCAGTGCTGCTGCTATCACTCTAAAAGGCGTCCGAGAGTGCGCTGGTGTCGCCGGAGCCCGAGGCACGAGAGAAAGCTTTAAACGACGGGGAGGCAGTGACCGCCCCCGTATGTCCGCTGCTCGCAAGGGCCTCTCTAGCCGAGGTGCTCCCAGGCGCACCCGCGCATGGGGCACGGTTGTTTCTCGCAAGTAGTCCAAAGCCGTCTTCCGCCTCGCCCGAGGCTGGAAGTGTCGGCGTGGCTCCCGCATGCAAGCCACACGCGGCTCCACGGTGGCTTCCCTCCCCCCCTCTCCGGAGGGGGGCGGCCCCATCCCATGTGGAGCCGCTAAGCCGCCGGGAAAGCGGCCTCGGTTCCCCGTGGGCGACAAAGGCGTCCTCCTCGGCACTTTGCGAGCTGGGCCGCCGGAGAGAGCAGTTAACCCGGATTGTCGAGGTTGTCGTTGCCTTTGTCCCATATTACCTAAGCCTGGTCCTTGTTACCTTACTGGTAAGGGTTAGGGACGCTGAGCGCGCTCCATCTTCTCGGCTCTATGTTGGGCTCTCTCTAAACAGGTCCTCGACTTAAGACCGACCGGTCTTCGTAGGCATCCTTCATCTCGGCAGGTTGCGAGCTGGGCCGTCGGTGAGAGCAGTTAACCCGGATTGTCGAGGTTGCCGTTGCCTTTGTCCCATATTACCTAAGCCTGGTCCTTGATACCTTACTGGTAAGGGTTAGGGACGATGAGCGCGCTCCATCTTCTCGGCTCTATGTTGGGCTCTCTCTAAACAGGTCCTCGACTTACGATTCTGCCCCGACCGACCGACCGGTCTTCGTAGGCGTCCTCCATCTCGGCAGGTTGCGAGCTGGGCCGCCGGTGAGAGCAGATAACAACCCGGATTGTCGAGGTTGCCGTTGCCTTTGTCCCATATTACCTAAGCCTGGTCCTTGTTACCTTACTGGTAAGGGTTAGGGACGCTGAGCGCGCTCCATCTTCTCGGCTC
>NW_027463451.1:2500-10000 GCF_050947455.1 Rhinoderma darwinii | reverse complement strand
AAGACCGCATAGGCTTCCTGGAAAACAGACTGGATTTAATCCTACAGTTCTCGGGGAGTTTTCGCAACCGACTCTCAAACTGGAAAAAGGCCCTGGGAAAAAGAACACAGAAACAGGGCCAAGAGCCGGCCCAGGAGGCAAGCGAGGGGTTAATCCCAGAACCAGCATCAGCCTCAGTCAAGCCGGGGGGAGGAGACGCCCAGGTTTCTGAATGCAGCCAGGTGTCAGAAGGCAGCCTCCCCTGTGCACAACAAGACAGGGCTGCGAAGCACGGAGTGGAGGTGCGAGATGGAGCGAGGCACCGACCATCAGGGGTCCTCGTATCGTTGAGCAGTTCAGAGGGCTCAGGAGAATCATGGTCGGAGTCGGAGGAGACCGGACGCAGTGGTGGTCCCGGGGGACTCCTGATGGCCGAGATCAGGCAGGTGCAGTCCCCGCCGGTGAACTTCGGGGATTTCACGTTCGGAGGGGATCCGGCGGCGGGCGACCTGTCTGACAAGGCCGAAAGGAGAAGGAGGCGTCGGGCATTGAAGGCAGGTAAGGCTCCAATTATGGAGGAAAGGCTTGTTTATGTGCCCTTAATACAGCCCGATGTACTGCCGATACCCCGGGATACCACTGTAAACCCCTCTTGTCAGCCTACTCCTGATCCTGCAGTGGATCGGGGGTCTGACGGAGGGGAGATTATGCGTAGTCCCCCTGCTCAGCAGGTCCCGAAAATCGATGGCACTGCTGCCGCTAGATCTAGTGGCGGTAGCAGTGCGGTGGCAAGACTGGCCGAAAGGCCGGATAGTGTTGCGAATAGTGTGGTGGAAAATGTTGTGGCTAATATGACAACTGTGGAAAATGTTGCGGCTAATACGTCAATTGCTGGAAAGATAGTGCTCGGTCCCAGGCAGCTGGGCACGGGAGCTGTATGTATCCCCTTGGGGGAAGATAAATTGGTGCCCAGAGTGGTGCTATCGTCTGCAGAATGTTGTTTGGAGGAAGAAGCAATTAAAAAAGTGGAAAATAAGATTGTGGCTAGCCCAGTTGGGGTGAATGAAGCATGCAGGAAAAAAAACGCACCTGCAGACAAAAACGCACCAAAAAACGCACCAAAAAACGCACCTAGTGTGAATGAGGGCATAGGAAAAAAAAATGTAATTATGATGGAGGAATGTGGGGAGAAAGTTGTTGGGGAAGAAATAGTGGTGGGGGATGGGTTGGGGGATGTAAATGGTGTGAATGGAGGTGCAAATGGGGGTGTGAGCGTGAATCAGAGTGGGGAGGTGGAAGAAATGGATCTGCAGGAGGTTGATGCAGCTCCCGGAGGCCCCAGTGTTCTGGAAGGGGGGTTGATGGAGGTTAGTCTGGAGGGGGACCCACTGGAAAGTGGGGTACATGTTGTGGAAGCGCCCACTGGGGCTCCGGGAGTTGTAAAGACGGGGAGGTCCTATGCTGCAGTCGCAGCGGGCCCAAGTGTCCCTTTGTCCGCCGGTGCCGTGCATGGTAACTTGCAACGGCGCCTTGCGGAGGCCCTAAGGAGAGGCGAGAGCTCTGTCCAAATAGGGGGTGAGCAGGTTGACCTGTCCTTCTGGTACGAGAAGTACGGACAGGCCGCCTTCCGAGAAAACAAAGGGAAGGGACCACCAGCACTGTCCCTTCCGACAGGGGGACCCGGGGGTGTCCGCAGGAATGTGGCCCGTCTCCGGTGGGTTGGTAAGGAAGCAAGCCCCCCAAGATCTAGGGTTGTGGAGCTGCTCCTGGAGATGGGATTTAGGGCTAATGACATCTATGCCCTAATCCATCCCTACGGCACCTCAGTGTTCGATGTCAGTTTCATGACGGCGGAGGGGTTGGAATCCTTCTGGTCCCGTCATGAGCTGGCACGGGCACTGCCCCAGTGGCAGGGTTTCGCCGTGCAAGCCATATCAAGGCAGAACGAGGTCATCAAGAGAGTGACCATTTTGACCAATAATGAGTCACTCTCTTGCATTGATATAATGACCTGGGTAGAAAGGTTCGGAGAAGTCCAGGGAATGCCCAAGAAGAACCGGGACGAGCATGGGATCTGGTCTGGTGCCTGGACCTTTTCCGTTAAATTAAAGGTCCAGGGGAACTCAGTGTCCCACATGCCCTCCTCTGCTTTCTTGGGGAGGGACAGGATCCTGGTTTTCTACCAGGGGCAGCCGAAGGTCTGCCACAAGTGCGGCAGCCCCACACACTTCAGCGCCCAGTGTAAGGAGAGGAGGTGTGCGCTGTGTGGGGCTTTGGGTCATCTTGCCGCCACGTGCAAGGACATTCGGTGCAACCTGTGTGGTGACCTTGGTCACCCCTTTAGCCGCTGTCCGCGCTCCTTCGCCAACCTGGTCTTCAACCCGGTGGCGCCTAGCCTGGCCAGTGGCAGTGGTCCAGGGGATGGTGTCACTGGGGAGGGGGCTGGTGAGGGCGGAGGGGTGATAGGGCTGAGGAAGGTGAGGACCCTGCCTCCTAAATTGAGGAGGCAGGAGTGCCGTCGTCTTGAGAGGGAGCAGGGGGGGCCCCAAAGCCATGGGGTTCAGTCTGCCGTCCCTCAGAAGTCTGGCATGTCTGCGGAGGCCCTTGGGGATAGTGAGGTAGAGGAGGAGATCAGGAGACTGGTTAGGAGGAGAGGAGAGTCCCCCTCCAGTGGATCCTCGTACGATGGAAGTTTGGACGAGGATGAGGTGAGGGGGCAAGACAAGAGAGAGGACACTGGCAGGAAGGCCCTGTATAAGACCAGGGGGGTTCCATTGAAAACACCTAAGACCGGCCAGATCCCTAAGGAGGGCTTAACTGGCTCCCCCCTGATAGGGCTCTCCAACCGGTACCAAGCCCTTCGGGAGGACATCATCTCCTCCTCTTCGGAAGAAGAGGAAGGCGGAGGTGAGGTGCCGGTGCGAAGGTCGGGTTTCTCGGGAGGTGCTGGACCCTCAAACCAGGTAGTAGGCCAAGTACCTGGGGAGGGGGTTGTCACGGCACTGGTGGACAAAGGGGGAGGCGGAGGAGTGGAGAGGCCTCTGGAGGAGAAAGTGGTGGTGGGGGAGGAGGGGGGGTGTGTAAATAATGATAATGTTGTGAACTCACTGTCTATTTCTCCTTTGGTTCCAGATTCGGCCAAAGATATGGATCTCTCGGGTGTAAGTCTCAAGAGAGGCAACGAAGATTCCCCGGACCCAGATAGCGACGGGCTAACTGGGGGAGGGAAGAAGCTAGCGGTCGAACTCGATCACTCTTGATGGCGGTACCTACTCCGTTGACCCTGGCGAGTATTAATGTCGCCAGCATTAGGTCAGATGCGGCCAGATTCACGGCCTTTGATTTTCTCGGCCGGGTTGAGGCCGATGTTTTATTTTTGCAGGAGACCAGGGTGCCAGACCTGGCATCAGTGCATAAGGCCAGAAGGGAGTGGAGGCACGGGCCATCTTACTGGTCTCTTGCGGCCGAGCCGTATAGCGGAGTGGCTGTCCTTTTCAGGGCAGCAGAGGTAAAATGCCGACGAGTGATCGAGGTCGAAATGGGGAGGTGTCTGGTCTTGGACGTCTTCATGAAGGGGCAAGAGCTTAGGCTCATAAACATCTACGGTCCACAAACCAAGTGGGACCGCAAATGCCTCTTTATGAAGATCAAGCCTTTTCTTTTTACCAGCCGTCAGGTGGTCTTTGGAGGAGACTTCAACACAGTTGTGAGGCAGAAGGACAGGAGGGGCTCCAAAGACAGGCTGGGTTATGACAGCGTCGCTTTAAATAGCATAGTCAGTGAGGCTCGTCTGGAGGATGTCCACATCAGGCACACCCCGGACCACAGTGGTTACACATATCATAGGGGTAGTCAGATTAGATCTAGAATAGACAGGTTTTATTTGAAGGGGGAGGCTGTCTTCTCGCCACTTGTGGTTGAGGAGGTAGAATTCTCCGATCACTGTTTAATTGTTTTTTCTTTGAACGTTGCAGAGACCCATCGGATGGGAAGGGGCTTTTGGAGATTGAATTCGGCACTCCTGGAAGAAGCGGAAGTCAGACAGTCCTTCGAGGATTTTCTGCAGAGCCAGGTACCTCTTTTGGGCCTTTGTAACAGTAAGTCAGAGTGGTGGGAGATGCTCAAGAAACGTGCGGCAAAATTCTTCCGCCAGCTTTCCAACTTTAGGAGCCTGGCCGGACACTGTCTGTACCAGGACCTAAGAAGGAAACTCGAGCAGCTTGTCTCGACAGGAGGTAGCCGCAAGGATATCTCCTGTGTGAAGTCCTTGCTTAAGAGGTGTCAGTATGATAGGCACACGTCCTTGGTTTTTGAGAGGGACTTCGGGAGGTATCGCTCGCCCGACCCTTACAAAAACTGTAGGATGTCAGTGGATTGCAAATATGTGGCAGGACTGATTGATAGTACGGGATCCCTGAACAGGTCCAAATCAGGGATCCTGGAGGTGGTCAGATCCTTCTACTCACACCTCTTGAGTAGGAAGGAACTAGATCGAGACAAAATGTCGGCTTTCCTGGCTGAAACCATTCCGGAGCCAAGGATAAGCCCCTCTCTTGGCGTTTTGACAGAGGAAATCAAGGAAGAGGAAGTAAAGAGGGCGATTGAAGGGTTAGCTCTTAAGAAATCGCCGGGACCGGATGGCTTAACGTCCGAGTTCTATAAGACCTTTGGGGAAGCTTTGATTCCCCTCTTGACTGGGGTTTTTAATGAGTGCCTATCCTCGGGCGCTCTGCCAAAGTCAATGGGTAGGTCAGCCTTGATCCTGCTGTCAAAGGGTAAAGATCCGTCTCGTATTGAGAACTGGCGTCCCATAGCGCTTCTCAATGCGGACCGGAAGATTCTGGCAAAAGTACTGTTTAACAGGTTGGTCGAGTTTGCACCACAGCTCCTCTCGGGAGTCCAGCACTGCACTGTCCCGGGTCGAAGCACCTTTAGTGCTGTCCTGGGTGTCAGGGAGGCGGTGGAGCAGGGCAGAGCTGGACACTGGAAGGGGTACATGCTGTCTTTGGATCAGGCAAAAGCGTTTGACAGAGTTGATCATGAGTATCTCTGGTCCACCCTTTTGAGATACGGTCTGCCTGGGGGGTTTGTGAATTGGCTGAAAACATTGTACGCAGGGGCTGAGACTTTCCCACTGGTGAACGGTTGGGTTGGTCGTCCTTTTGTGGTGGACTCTGGTGTCCGTCAGGGTTGTCCTCTTAGCCCGCTACTATACGTGTTCGCGATCGATCCCTTCCTTGCGAGGATTGATCGCGGGCCGTTGGTGGGTGTGAGGATGGACCTGGCGGTCGTGGAGTCTGCAGTAAGGACGATAGCGTATGCCGACGATGTCACTATCTTCGTCTCCTCGCAAGGGGAGGCGGAATGGGTGATGTCTGAGGTAGACCGCTACTCGGACGCGTCTGGGTCCAAGATCAATCTGGATAAGTGCGAAAGTCTCTGGTTGGGAGTGGGAGACCCAGATTTTTGTCTCCCAGACACCCTCCCTGTGCCCCAAGACACTGCAAAAGTTCTGGGCATAAATTTCGGCAGAGGTGACTATCCTACTCAAAATTGGGAGAGCAGACTGCAGATTGCCACCAAAAGGGTGAACCAGTGGAAAGGTTGGACTTTGACCTTCAGAGAAAGGATCAACTTGGGCAAAACATACCTGCTCCCACTGTTTATTTTTCTGGGCAGCATTTGTATCTTGCCAGAACCCTTCTGGACACGGGTCTACAGCCTGTTTTTCCAATTGTTATGGGGAAACAGGCTGAACCTAGTTAAGAGAGAGGTGACTTACCTAACAAGGAGACAAGGTGGGTTGGGTATGGTCAACCCGGTAGTGTTCCTAGTGAACACTTTTCTTAAATGTAATTTGGCAATCCTCTACAAAGAGAGGGCTCCTCTGTGGGTAGCTTCTTGCAAGGTGTGGTTTCAGCCTTTCTTCCAGGAATGGGAGAACGGAGGGCGAGTGAAGGATCTTCGATCGCAGCGGGGGCATCTCCCGGCTTACGTTGCCCCGGTTCTGAAGGTTGTCCGTCGATGGTGTCTGGGGAAGGATGAGGTGATCACGCTGCCGAGGAAACTCCTCGACATTAGGGTGATCGCCTCCTATTTCCAGGCATCCTTGGCCCTCAAGGACTGCCCAGGTAGGGATCTGAGGGAGGGACTGACGCTTTTGAATTCAAACAGGATCCCCCAGAAGTATTGGGACTTGACCTGGCGCTGCTTCCATGGTAAGTTATATGTGAGGGGAAACTTGAAGTACAGGAACTCTGATGAAAGGGATTGTCCCCGGGAGGAGTGCGGCGACACGCTGGAAAGCATGGAGCACTTCCTGCTTCAGTGTCCTCTCAATATAGAGGTATACAACCAGGTGGGGATCTCCATCGGGTGGCCAGAGATGGAGAGCCTCTCCTATGCCGAGTGGGCCTATGGGGCGTACAGAGAAGTTGGTGGCAGGGACCGATGCACTTTATTTCTAGTTAGTGCAGTGGTCAGGTTCTACACGTGGAACGCGCGGTGTCTAGTTTCGACGGGAAGAAAGACCCTCCAAAGGGAAGAGGTATGTAGTAACATCCTTGGTGACCTGGTGAAGGTGCGCTCTTTGGAGTTTGAAAGGCTGGGAGCACGTAAGGCCTCCCGCTTATGGAGAGGCTTTTCTTTTAGCGTGCCCTAGCCGTTCAAGCTTCTTCCTGGTGTAGGGCTGTAGTTTCAGTCACCCTAGCCTTTTGTTTTATAAAGTGATATGGATGTTAAGGCTTGAGGACGCCGAACCAGCGCACTCTTGAGACGAGGTGGCGGGTAGGAAATGAGGTTTGTATGGGATGTTATGTAGGGATAGTGGGGTTAGTGAGGTTTTGGGCGGGGGATTTTGGGGGGTGGTGGGAGGTGTGTATATGAATGTATGTTAATATAAAAAAAAAAAAAAAAAAAAAAAAAAAAAAAAAAAAATATTGTGTTGGGCACCGGGAGGTCAGCTTTGGCCTGGTCCCTAACCTGGGAAAAACTTTGGGGCCTAGCTCGGAGTAATCCTAGAACTTTGGGGCCGGAGCGGGCCTCTTGTATGGTGGGGTGATGGGTTTTTGTGGGGATAGGAAGAAGGTAGGGAAAGAATAGGGTTGTGTCATAAAATATTTTGTTTATTCTGTAAATATTTGTTCTGTAAATATATTTTGTTAGTTTATGTAAATACTTTTATGTAATAGTCGCCCAAGCACATGCTTGGGAAAGTTTTTATATACATTTTAAGTGATGTCTTAGGGGGGTATGTGGAGCAATCCATACTACCGGATGTTAGGTAAAATTAAGATTGTGATATGGTATTGATATTGTTTTTCATTTCAGGTGTGGATCTAAAGTGAGAGTCGGGATGGAGTGAATGGAGTGGAGGAGCGAAAGGAGAGAATGGAATGGTGATGAGAAAGATGATGAGCATGGGTGAAGCGTGAGTGGCTGGGCTAGCCACTAAGAGTCCTGTGTTGTAGAGATGGCCCAAAGATGGTCCCCCAAGGGGACGAAAATGAAAGAAAAGAACAG
>NW_027463450.1:0-173971 GCF_050947455.1 Rhinoderma darwinii | reverse complement strand
CCCTAACCCTAACCCTAACCCTAACTCTAACCCTAACCCTTGATGCGGTTTTTGCTGTGATTTTTTATGCGATTTTTAAGCAAATTCTTGTTTTACGCTGCATGCGTTTTTGATGCAATTTTTTAAGCGTTTTGATCCGAGCTTAAAGAAAAGTCTTGTTTTGCACCACATGCGTTTTTAATGCGTTTTTCATACTTTTTCATGCAATTTTTTATGCTATTTTTAAGCAAATTCTTGTTTTACACCGCATGCGTTTTTGATACGGTTTTTGATGCAATTTTTAAACAAATTCTTTGTTTTTGAGTGGGTCTGTACCACATTCGTTTTTCATGCGATTTTGATGCGATTTTGGGGTTTTGGTTAGAGTTAGAATTAGGGGTTAGGGTTTTGCTGCGGTTTTTGATGCGATTTTTAAACAAATTCTTTATTTTTAGTGTTAGGGTTAGGGGTTGGGGTTGGGGTTAGGGTAAGGGTCTACAGTAAAAACAGTCACACTATGGAACCTCTACTGTAAGAGCAGTCACACTATGGACCCTCTACTGTAAGAGCAGTCACACTATGGAATCTCTACTGTAAGAACAGTCACACTATGGAACATCTACTGTAAGAGCAGTCACACTATGGAGCCTCCACTGTAAAAGCAGTCACACTATGGAGCCTCTACTGTAAGATCAGTCACACTATGGAACCTCTACTGTAAGAGCAGTCACACTATGGAACCTCTACTGTAAGAGCAGTCACACTATGGCTTTAATGCTGATTAATTCTGCGGCTTTGTATGCGTTTTAGGGTTAGTGTTACGGGGTTCGGGTTAGGGTTTTGCTGCGGTTTTTGATGCGACTTTTAAACAAATTCTTTGTTTTGGAGTGGGTTTGCACCACATGCGTTATGGGTTAGGGTTAGGGTTTTTTATGCATTTTTTTATGCTATTTTTAAACAAATTCTTGTTTTGCACCACATGCGGTTTTATGCGTTGTTGGTGCGATTTTTAAACAAATCTTTTGTTTTATTGTTGTTTTGCACCACATGCGTTTTTGATGCGTTGTTGATGCGTTGTTTATGCCGTTTTTGATGTGATTTTTAAGCAAATTCTTGTTTTGCACAACATTCCTCTTTATGCGTTTTTGATGCGTTTTTGATGCGATTTGTAAGCAAATATTTTGTTTTATTGTTGTTTTGCACCACATGCGTTTTTTATGCCGTTTTTGATGCGCTTTTTAAGGAAATTCTTGTTTTGCACCTCATGCGTTTTTTCATGCTTTTTAATGCAATTTTTGATGCGATTTTTAAGCAAATTCTTGTTTTACAACACATGCATTTTTTATGCTGTTTTTGATGCGTTTTGTGATGCGATTTTTAATCAAATCCTTTTTTTTATAGTTGTTTTGCACCACATGCGTTTGTCATGCGTTTTTTATTCTATTTTTAATGCGATTTTGAAGGAAATTCTTGTTTTACACCTCATGCGTTTTTATGCGGTTTTTGATGCGATTTTTGATGCGATTTGTAAGCAAATTCTTGTTTTACACCACATGCGTTTTTGGTGCGGTTAGGGTTAGGGCTTAGGGTTGGGGTTGGGGTTAGGGTTAAGGGTTAGGGGTTAGGGTTTAGGGTTTAGGGTTAGGGGTTAGGGTTAGGGTTTAGGGTTAGGGTTAGGGGCTAGGGTTAGGGTTAAGGGTTAGGGTTAGGGGTTAGGGTTAGGGTTGGGTTTGGGGTTAGGGTTGGGGTTGGGGTTAGGGTTTAGGGGTTAGGGGATAGGGTTAGGGTTAGGGTCAGGGCCAGGGTCAGGGTCAGGGTTAGGGTTGGTTAGGGTTATGGTTAGGTTTAAGGTTAGGGTTAGGGGTTAGGGTTAGGGTCTACAGTAAAAACAGTCACACTATGGAACCTCTACTGTAAGAGCAGTCACACTATGGAACCTCTACTGTAAGAGCAGTCACACTATGGAGCCTCTACTGTAAGAGCAGTCACACTATGGAAACTCTACTGTAAGAGCAGTCACACTATGGAGCCTCCACTGTAAAAGAAGTCACACTATGGAGCCTCTACTATAAGAGCAGTCACACTATGGCTTTAATGCTGATTAATGCTGCGGTTTTTGATGCGTTTTAGGGTTAGGGTTAGGGGTTAGGGTTAGGGGTTGGGATTGAGGTTGGGGTTAAGGTTAGGGTTAGGGTTTCAGGTTAGGGTTAGGGTTTTGCTGCGGTTTTTGATGCGATTTTTTTTAACAAATTCTTTGTTTTGGAGTGGGTTTGCATCACATGCGTTATCGGTTAGGGGTTGAGGTTAGGGTTAGGGTTTTTATGCGGTTTTTTAATGCTATTTTTAAACAAATTCTTGTTTTGCACCACATGCATTTTTATGTTTTTTTGATGCGTTTTTGATGTAATTTTTAAACAAATCTTTTTTTAAATTGTTTTGCACCCTATGCGTTTTTGATGCGTTTAAATTGCGATTTTTTTAAGTAAATTCTTGTTTTGCACCGCATGCGTTTTTGATGTGTTTTTTTAAATGTGATTTTTAAGCAAATTCTTGGTTTAAACCACATGCGTTTTTTTGATGCGTTTTTGATGCGATTTCTGATTTGATTTCTAAGCAAATTCTTGTTTTACACCACATGCGTTTTTGATGCGTTTTTTTCTGCTTTTTTTTAATGCGATTTTTAAGCAAATTCTTGTTTCGCAACACATGCGTTTTTGATGCGTTTTTGATGCGATTTGTAAACAAATGTTTTGTTTAATAGTTGTTTTGCACCACATGCGTTTTTCATGTGTTTTTTATTGGATTTTTGAATGCGATTTTGAATCAAATTCTTGCTTTACACACATGCGTTTTTTATGCGATTTTTGATGCGATTTATAAGCAAATTCTTGCTTTACACCACATGCGTTTTTGATACGTTTGTTTACGCTATTTTTGATGCGATTTTTAAGCAAATTCTTGTTTTACACCACATGCGTTTTTGGTGTGTTTTTATGCGGTTTTGATGCGGTTAGGGTTATGGTTAGGGCTAGGGTTAGGGTTAGGGGTTAGGGGTTAAGGGTTAGGGTTAGGGGTTAGGGGTTAGGGTTAGGGGTTAGGTTTAGGGTTTAGGGTTTAGGGTTAGGGGGTTAGGGTTGGGTTAGGGTTAGGGTTAAGGGTTAGGGGTTAGGGTTGATTAGGGTTAGGGTTAAGGTTAGGGTTAGGGGTTAGGGTTAGGGTCTATAGTAAAAACAGTCACACTATGGAACATTTACTGTAAGAGCAGTCACACTATGGAATCTCTACTGTAAGAGCAGTCACACTATGGAGCCTCCACTGTAAAAGCAGTCACACTATGGAGCCACTACTGTAAGAGCAGTCACACTATTGCTTTAATGCTGATTAATTCTGCGGTTTTTGATGCGTTTTAGGGTTAGGGTTAGGGGTTAGGGTTAGGGGTTGAGGTTGGGGTTAAGGTTGGGGTTAGGTTTTCAGGTTAGGGTTAGGGTTTTGCTGCGGTTTGGGTTAGGGGTTCAGTTTAGGGTTTTGCTGCGGTTTTTGATGCGATTTTTAAACAAATTCTTTGTTTTGGAGTGGGTTTGCATCACATGCGTTATGGGTTAGGGGTTGGGATTAGGGTTAGGGTTTTTATGCGGTTTTTTAATGCTATTTTTAAACAAATTCTTGTTTTGCACCACATGCGTTTTTATGCGTTTTTTATGCGATTTTTAAGCAAATTCTTGTTTTGCACCACATGCATTTTTATGTTTTTTTGATGCGTTTTTGATGCGATTAAATTGCGATTTTTAAGTAAATTCTTGTTTTGCACCGCATGCGTTTTTGATGCGTTTTTTTAATGTGATTTTTAAGCAAATTCTTGGTTTAAACCACATACGTTTTTTTGATGCGTTTTTGATGCGATTTCTGATGTGATTTCTAAGCAAATTCTTGTTTTACAACACATGCGTTTTTGATGCGGTTTTTAATGCGATTTTTAAGCAAATTCTTGTTTTGCAACACATTTTTTGCAACATTTTTTGCAACATATTTTGTTTAATAGTTGTTTTGCACCACATGCGTTTTTCATGTGTTTTTTATTGGATTTTTGAATGCGATTTTGAATCAAATTCTTGTTTTACACCACACACGTTTTTTTATGCGATTTTTGATGTGATTTGTAAGCAAATTCTTGCTTTACACCACATGCGTTTTTGATACTTTTGTTTACGCGATTTTTGATGCGATTTTTAAGCAAATTCTTGTTTTACACCACATGCGTTTTTGGTGTGTTTTTATGCGGTTTTGATGCGGTTAGGGTTAGGGTTATGGTTAGGGCTAGGGTAAGGGTTAGGGGTTAGGGGCTAGGGTTAGGGGTTAAGGGTTAGGGTTAGGGGTTAGGGTTATGGTTAGGGGTTAGGGGTTAGGGTTAGGGGTTAGGGTTGGGGTTAGGGTTAAGGGTTAGGGGTTAGGGTTAGGGTTAAGGGTTAGGGTTGGTTAGGGTTGGTTAGGGTTGGTTAGGGTTAGGGTTAGGGTTAAGGTTAGGGTTAGGGTTAGGGTTAAGGTTAGGGTTAGGGGTTAGGGTTAGGGTCTATAGTAAAAAACAGTCACACTATGGAATCTCTACTGTAAGAGCAGTCACACTATGGAGCCTCCACTGTAAAAGCAGTCACACTTGATTGCTTTAATGCTGATTAATTCTGCGGTTTTTGATGCGTTTTAGGGTTAGGGTTAGGGGTTAGGGTTAGGGGTTGAGGTTGGGGTTAAGGTTGGGGTTAGGTTTTCAGGTTAGGGTTAGGGTTTTGCTGCGGTTTGGGTTAGGGCTAGGGTTTTGCTGCGGTTTGGGTTAGGGTTAGGGGTTCGGGTTAGGGTTTTGCTGTGGTTTTTGATGCGATTTTAAAACAAATTCTTTGTTTTGGAGTGGGTTTGCACCACATGCGTTATGGGTTAGGGTTTGGGGTTAGGGTTTTTTATGCGTTTTTTTATGCTATTTTTTAACAAATTCTTGTTTTGCACCACATGCGGTTTTATGCGTTTTTTATGCGATTTTTTAAACAAATCTTTTGTTTTGTTGTTTTTTTGCACCACATGCGTTTTTGATGCGTTGTTGATGCGTTTTTTATGCCGTTTTTGATGTGATTTTTAAGCAAATTCTTGTTTTACGGCACATGCGTTTTTGGTGCGTTTTTATGCGGTTTTGATGCGGTTAGGGTTAGGGCTAGGGTTAGGGGTTAGGGGTCAGGGGTTAGGGTTATGGTTAGGGGTTAGTGTTAGGGGTTAGGGTTTAGGGTTAGGGTTGGGGTTGGGGTTAGGGTTAGGGTTGGGGTTGGGGTTAGGGTTAGGGTTTCGGGGTTAGGGTCAGGGTCAGGGTTAGGGTTAGGGTTAGGGTCACACTATGGACCCTCTACTGTAAGAGTAGTCACACTATGGCTTTAATGCTGATTAATGCTGTGGTTTTTGATGCGTTTTAGTGTTAGGGTTAGGGGTTCGGGTTAGGGTTTTGCTGCGGTTTTTGATGCGGTTTTTAAACAAATTTTTGTTTTGGAGTGGGTTTGCACCACATGCGTTATTGGTGAGGGGTTAGGGTTAGGGTTTTTTATGCGATTCTTTATGCTATTTTTAAACAAATTCTTGTTTTGCACCACATGCGTTTTTGATGTGTTTTTTAAATGCAATGTCTAATCAAATTTTTGTTTTACAACACATGCGTTTTTGATGCGGTTTTTTATGCAATTTTCGATGCGATTTTTAAGCAAATTCTTGTTTTACACCATATGTGTTTTTGGTGCGTTTTGATGCGGTTTTGATGCAGTTTTTTTAAAGCGATTTTTGCTGCAGTTTTTGGCGTGGTTTTGCAGCACATGTGTTTTTGATGGGTTTTTGATGCGATTTTTGATGCGATTTTTAAACAAATTCTAAGTTTTGGAGTGATTTTGCACTTTAAGAGCAGTCACACTATGAAGCCTCTAATGTAAGCACAGTCACACTATGGAACCTCTACTGTAAGAGCAGTCACACTATGGACCCTCTACTGTAAGATCAGTCACACTAATGGAACCTCTACTGTAAGAGCGGTCACACTGTGGAGCCTCTACTGTAAGAGCAGTCACACTATGAAGCCACTAATGTAAGCACAGTCACACTATGGAACCTCTACTGTAAGATCAGTCACACTATGGAACCTCTACTGTAAGAGCGGTCACACTATGGAGCCTCTACTGTAAGATGAGTCACACTATGGAACCTCTACTGTAAGATCAGTCACACTATGGAACCTCTACTGTAAGATCAGTCACACTATGGAGCCTCTACTGTAAGAGCGGTCACACTGTGGAGCCTCTACTGTAAGAGCAGTCACACTATGAAGCCACTAATGTAAGCACAGTCACGCTATGGAACCTCTACTGTAAGAGCAGTTACACTATGGAACCTCTACTGTAAGAGCAGTCACACTATGGACCCTCTACTGTAAGATCAGTCACACTATGGAACCTCTACTGTAAGAGCAGTCACACTATGGAACCTCTACTGTAAGAGCAGTCACACTATGGAGCCTCCACTGTAAAAGCAGTCACACTATGGACCCTCTACTGTAAGAGTAGTCACACTATGGCTTTAACCCCTTCCCGACATTTGCCGTACATGTACGTCATGGAAAGCATTGACTTCCCGCATCTTGCCGTACATGTACGCCGAATGTTTGGGACCGGCTCAGAAGCTGAGCCGGTGCCATCATCACCGAAACTCAGCTGTATCTTACAGCTGACATCCGGCTGTAACGGCGGGGACCGAAATTAGCTTCGATCCCCGCCATTAACCCCTTAAGTGCAGCGCTCAAACGCGATCGCTGCACTTAAGGTGTTTGCAGCTAATCGGAACCCCAGTAATGAAATTGCCGGGGTTCCGGTGGCTGCAATGGCAACCGGAGGCCTAATACTGGCCTCCCGGTCTGCCTAGCACCGAAGCCGGTCAAGATCCGCCCGGCGGCGGAGCCTGATCGGCTTCCGTAGCTGCCGGCAAGATGGTGCCGGGTCAGGAGCTGATCCGGCGTCATCAGCGGTGGAAGTCAGCTGTACTGTACAGCTGACATCCACCTGTAACGGCAGGAACCGGAGCTAGCTCCGATCCCTGCCATTAACCCCTTCGATGCAGCAATCGAAAGCGATTGCTGTATCGTAGCGGTTACTAGCAGATCGCCAGCCCTGACAGGCAATCAGGACTGGCGACTGCTGTTATGGCAACAGGAGACACAATGGTCTCCTGCTCTGCCATTACGGAAGCCGATTTAGGCCCCGCCGGGAGGCGAAGCCTAATCGGCTTGCTGTCAGTGAATGACTGACAGATCTAATACATTGCACTACATAGGTAGTGCAATGTATTAGAAAAAAAAAAAATCTGACCGTTGGACCTTCAAGTCCCCTAGTGGGACTTGAGAAAAAGTGTAAAAAAAAAGTGCAAATAATAAAAGTTTGAAACAATAAAAGTTTCAAGTAATCAAATAAAACACAATCCCCCTTTTACTCTTATCAAGTCCTTTATTATTGAAAAATAATAATAAACCATATGTATTTGGTATCGCCGCGACCGTAACGACCTGAGGTATCAAAATATTATATTATTTATTGCACGCGGTGAACAGCGTAAAAAAAAACGTAAATAACGTTACCAGAGTTACTGTTTTTTAGTCACTTTGCCCTACAAATGTTAGAATAAAAAGTGATCAAAAAGTCGCACGTATCCAAAAATGGTACCTATAAAAACTATAGCTCGTCCCGCAAAAAACAAGCCCTCATACACCTCCGTTGAGCAAAAAATTTAAAAGTTATGGTTCTCACAACTTGGCGACAGAAAAAAAATACATTCTTTTTACAAAAGTAATTTTATTGTGCAAAAAGTTGTAAAACATAAAAAAGTGCTATAAATTAGGTATCGTCGGAATCGGACTGACCCGCAGAATAAAGTTAACATGTAGTTTATAACGCATGGTGAACGCTGTATAAAAAAAAAACGAAAAAAGCTGTGCCAGAATTGCGTTTTTTTGTTTACCTGGCATCCCAAAAAATAGGATAAAAGGTGATCAAAAAGTTGCATGTACCCCAAAATGGTACCAATAATAACTACAGCTCGTCCCACAACAAACCAGCCCTCATACCGCTACGTCCATGAAAAATAAAATCAGTTATGGCTCCAATAAGTCAGGAAATAAAAAAATATGCAGTTGTGCCCGAGGGGAACATTTCTTCTGTTTGAAGAGGCGATTTATCAAGGACCTAAAATTAGGGAACCAGGAAGGGGAGGGCCCAAACATATCCGCTGGAAGCGACGGTGCCCGTATTATACCAGGACAACACTTCCTAGCAAAATTCCCCAAACTACAAAGGTGCGGAGTGTGGACCAAAAGGGGCATAAGAAAGGACGCCATATATCAGTGCGACACCGGCCTGTGCAGAAAGGATTGCTTCACAGCGTAACCCACATCTATGGATTATTTTATTGTTTTTTTTTACCCCATTATTATACCACCTGACTATGCCCCTTATATACTCCGCCCGGCTTACATATGCCCTACATTATAAACGGAAACACCAGTAAGACTCCAAACAAAACTACTACCAAGCAAAATCCACGCTCCAAAAGCCAAATGGCGTTTCCTCCCATCTGAACCCTACAGCGTGCCCAAACAGCAGTTTCCTTCCACATATATGGCACCGTCATACCCGGGAGAACCCTTTTAGCAATTTTTGGGGTGTGTGTCTCCAGTGGCATAAGCTGAGCACGACATATTTGCCACTGAATGGCATATCTAGGGAAAAATATAAATTTTTAATTTGCACCATCCACAGCGCATTCATTTATGGAAAAGACCTGTGTTGTGAAAATGCTCACTACACCCCTTAATAAATGCCTTGAGGGGTGCAGTTTCCATAATGGGGTCACTTCCCAGGGGTTTATTTTTATTATTTCACATCTGAGCCTCTGCAGTTGTGAACCAATACTTTGTAAATCGCCAAATTAGGCCTCAATTTTACATGGTTCGCTTTCACTCCTGAGCCTGGTCGACTGTCCAGGCAAGAGATTAGGGCCACATGTAGGGTGTTTCTAAAACCAGGAAACCCAGCATAATAATTAGAGAGCGGTCTTGTTATGGTGGCACAAGCCGGGCACCACATATTGTCCACATATCTGTGGAAAAAATCCCATTTTCACTCTGCAACATCGAGTTCACACTAATTTCTACAAAACACCTGCAGGGTTAACATGCTCACTACACCCCTAGGTAAATGCATTGAGGGGTGTAGTTTCCAAAATTGGGTCACTTCTGGGGGGTTTCCACTGTTTTGGGCCCACAGGCGCCCAGAAACCAATCCAGCAACATCTGCACTCCAAATGGCGGTCCTTCCCTTCTGAGCCCTGCCGTGTGCCCAAACAGCAGTTTATGACCACATATGGGGTATTGCCGTACTCGGGAGAAATTGCTTTACAAATGTTGGGTTCTTTTTTTTCCTTTATTTGTTGCGAAAATGAAAAAATTTGCGCTAAAGCTAAGTCTTATTGAAGAAAAAGGATTGTTTTTATTTTCACTGCCCAATTCTAATAAATTCTATGAAACATCTGTGGGGTCAAAATGCTCACTACGCCCCTAGATGAATTCCTCAAGAGGTGTAGTTTCCTAAATGGTGTCACTTTTTGGGCGTTTTCATTGTTTTTTCCCCTCAGGGGCTTTGCAAATGTGACATGGCCGCCGCAAACCATTCCTGCTCAATGTGATCTCCAAAAGCCAAATAGCGCTCTTTCCCTTCTAAGCCAAGCCGTGTCTCCAAACAGCCGTTTATTATGCTTTTTCTCCTTCAGTCCTTCTGGAAATGAGAAAAAAAATCGCTAAACCTACATTTTCTTTGAAAAAATGTTGATTTTTATTTTCAGGGCCTACTTCCAATAATTTCTGTAAAAAACCTGTGCGGTCAAAATGCTCACTGTACCCCTAGATAATTTCCTTGAGGTGTGTAGTTTCCCAGATGGGGTCACTTTTGGGGGATTTTGACTGTTTTGGCACCGCAAGAGCCCTTCAAACCTGACATGGTGCCTAAGATTTATTCTAACAAAAATAAGGCCCCAAAATCCACTAGGTATTCCTTTGCTTCTGAGGCCGGTGCTTCAGTCCAGTAGCACGCTACGGCCACATGTGGGATATTTCCTAAAACTGCAGAAACTGGGCAACAAATATTGAGTTGCATTTCTCTGGTAAAACCTTCTGTGTTATAAAAAAAATTGTACTTAAAATTTATTTCTGCAAAACAATATGAAATTTGTACATTTCACCTCTACTTTGCTTTAATTCCTGTGACATGTGTAAAGGGTTAAGACATTTTCTAAATGCTGTTTTGAATACTTTGAGGGGTGAAGTTTTTAAAATGGGGTGACTTTTTGGGGGTTTCTAATATATAAGGCCCTCAAAGCCACTTCACAACTGAACTGGCCCCTTTAAAAATGGCCTTTTGAAATTTTCATGAAAATGTGAGAAATTGCTGCTAAAGTTCTAAGCCTTGTAACGTCATAGAAAAATAAAAGGATGTTCAAAAAACGATGCGAATCTAAAGTAGACATATGGGGGATGTTAATTAGCAACAATTTTGTGAGGTATAACTGCCTGTCTTACAAGCTGATACATTTAAATTGAGAAAAATGCAAATTTTTGCAATTTTTCGCGAAATTTTGGTGTTTTTCACAATTAAATACTGAACATATCGAGCAAATTTTGCCAGTAACTTAAAGTCCAATGTGTCACGAGAAAACAATCTCAGAATCGCTTGGATAGGTGAAAGCATTCCGGAGTTATTACCACATAAAGTGACACATGTCAGATTTGAAATATGAGGCTCGGTCAGGAAGGTCAAAAGTGGCTAAAGAGGGAAGGGGTTAATGCTGATTAATGCTGTGGTTTTTGATGTGTTTTAGGGTTAGGGTTAGGGGTTGAGGTTGGGGTTAAGGTTAGGGTTAAGGTTTCAGGTTAGGGTTAGGGTTAAGGTTAGGGTTAGGGTTAGGGGTTCGGGTTAGGGTTTTTGCTGCGGTTTTTGATGCGATTTTTAAACAAATTCTTTGTTTTGGAGTGGGTTTGCATCACATGAGTTATGGGTTAGGGGTTGGGGTTAGGGTTAGGGTTAGGGTTTTTATGTGGTTTTTTAATGCTATTTTTAAACAAATTCTTGTTTTGTACCACATGTGTTTTTATGTGTTTTTGATGCGTTTTTGATGCGATTTCTGATGTGATTTCTAAGCAAATTCTTGTTTTACAACACATGCGTTTTTCATGCAGTTTTTTATGAGATTTTTAAGCAAATTCTTGTTTTACACCACATGCGTTTTTGATGCGGTTTTATATGCGATTTTTTATGCGATTGTTAAGCAAATTCTTGTTTTACACCACATGCGTTTTTTGTGCGTTTTTATGCGATTTTTTATGCAATTTTTTATGCGATTTTTAAAAAACAAATTCTAAGTTTTGGAGTGGTTTTGTACTGTAAGAGCAGTCACACTATGAAGCCTTTTACTATAAAAGCAGTCACACTATGAAGCCTCTAATGTAAGAGCAGTCACACTATGGACCCTCTACTGTAAGATCTGTCACACAATGGAACCTCTACTGTAAGAGCAGTCACACTATGGAGCCTCTACTGTAAGAGCAGTCACACTATGGAACCTCTACTGTAAGAGCAGTCACACTATGGAGCCTCTACTGTAAGAGCAGTCACACTATGGAACCTCTACTGTAAGAGCGGTCACACTATGGAACCTCTACTGTAAGAGCAGTCACATTATGGAGCCTCTACTGTAAGATCAGTCACACTATGGACCCTCTACTGTGAGATCTGTCACACTATGGAATCTCTACTGTAAGAACAGTCACCTTATGGAACCTCTACAGTAAGAGCAGTCACACTATGGAACCTCTACTGTAAGATCAGTCACACTATGGAGCCTCTACTGTAAGATCAGTCACACTATGGAACCTCTACTGTAAGATCAGTCACACTATGGACCCTCTACTGTAAAGGTAGTCACACTATGGCAGACACACGATGGAACCTCTACTGTAAGAGCAGTCACACTATGGACCCTCTACTGTAAGAGTAGTCACACTATGGCAGACACACGATGGAACCTCTACTGTAAGAGCAGTCACACTATGGACCCTCTACTGTAAGATCTGTCACACAATGGAACCTCTACTGTAAGAGCAGTCACACTATGGAGCCTCTACTGTAAGAGCAGTCACACTATGGAACCTCTACTGTAAGAGCAGTCACACTATGGAGCCTCTACTGTAAGAGCAGTCACACTATGGAACCTCTACTGTAAGAGCGGTCACACTATGGAACCTCTACTGTAAGAGCAGTCACATTATGGAGCCTCTACTGTAAGATCAGTCACACTATGGACCCTCTACTGTGAGATCTGTCACACTATGGAATCTCTACTGTAAGAACAGTCACCTTATGGAACCTCTACAGTAAGAGCAGTCACACTATGGAACCTCTACTGTAAGATCAGTCACACTATGGAGCCTCTACTGTAAGATCAGTCACACTATGGAACCTCTACTGTAAGATCAGTCACACTATGGACCCTCTACTGTAAAGGTAGTCACACTATGGCAGACACACGATGGAACCTCTACTGTAAGAGCAGTCACACTATGGACCCTCTACTGTAAGAGTAGTCACACTATGGCAGACACACGATGGAACCTCTACTGTAAGAGCAGTCACACTATGGACCCTCTACTGTAAGATCTGTCACACTATGGAACCTCTACAGTAAGAGCAGTCACACTATGGCAGTCACACTATGGAGCCTCCACTGTAAGAGCAGTCACACTATGGAACCTCTACTGTAAGAGCAGTCACACTATGGAGCCTCTACTGTAAGATCAGTCACACTATGAAGTCTCTACTGTAAGAGCAGTCACACTATGGAGCCTCTACTGTAAGAGCAGTCACACTATGGAGCCTCTACTGTAAGAGCAGTCACACTATGGAGCCTCTACTGTAAGATCAGTCACACTATGGAACCTCTACTGTAAGAGCAGTCACACTATGGAACCTCTACTGTAAGAGCGGTCACACTATGGAACCTCTACTGTAAGAGCGGTCACACTATGGACCCTCTACTGTAAGAGTAGTCACACTATGGAGCCTCTACTGTAAGAGCAGTCACACTATGGAGCCTCTACTGTAAGAGCAGTCACACTATGGCTTTAATGCTGATTAATGCTGTGGTTTTTGATGCGTTTTAGTGTTAGGGTTAGGGGTTCGGGTTAGGGTTTTGCTGCGGTTTTTGATGCGATTTTTAAACAAATTCTTTGTTTTGGAGTGGGTTTGCACCACATGCGTTATGGGTTAGCGGTTAGGGTTAGGGTTTTTTATGCGGTTCTTTATGCTATTTTTGAACAAATTCTTGTTTTGCACCACATGCGTTTTTCATGCGTTTTTTATTGGATTTTTTAAATGTGATTTTGAAGCAAATTCTTGTTTTAAACCACATGCGGTTTTTATGCGGTTTGATACGCGATTTTTGATGCGATTTCTAAGCAAATTCTTGTTCTACACCACATGCGTTTTTATGCGTTTTTGATGCAATTTTTAAAGAAATCTTTTGTTTTATTGTTGTTTTGCACCACATGCGTTTTTGATGCGTTGTTGATGCGTTTTTTTATGGCGTTTTTTATGTGATTTTTAAGCAAATTCTTGTTTTCCACCACATGCGTTTTTATGCGTTTTTGATGCGTTTTTGATGCGATTTGTAAACAAATATTTTGTTTTATTGTTGTTTTTCACCACATGCGATTTTTATGCCGTTTTTGATGCGATTTTTAAGGAAATTCTTGTTTTGCACCACATGCGTTTTTCATGCTTTTTTAATGCGATTTTTGATGCGATTTTTAAGCAAATTCTTGTTTTACAACACATGCATTTTTTATGCGTTTTTGATGCGTTTTTTTATGCGATTTTTAAGCAAATCTTTTGTTTTATAGTTGTTTTGAACCACATGCATTTTTCATGCGTTTTTTTATTGGATTTTTAAATGCGATTTTGAAGCAAACTCTTGTTTTACACCACATGAGTTTTTTATGCGATTTTTTATGCGATTTGTAAGCACATTCTTGTTTTACACCACATGCGTTTTTGGTGCGTTTTTATGCGGTTTTGATGCGGTTAGGGTTAGGGTTGGGGTTGGGGTTAGGGTTAGAGTTAAGGGTCAGGGTTAGGGTTAAAGTTAGGGTTAAGGGTTAGGGTTAGGGGCTAGGGTTAGGGTTAAGGGTTAGGGTTTGGGTTGGGGTTGGGGTTGGGGTTAGGGTTAGGGTAAGGGTTAGAATGGAATCTCTACTGTAAGAGCAGTCACACTATGGAGCCTCCACTGTAAAAGCAGTCACACTATGGAGCCTCTACTGTAAGAAAAGTCACACTATGGCTTTAATGCTGATTAATGCTGCGGTTTTTGATGCATTTTAGGGTTAGGGTTAGGATTAGGGGTTCGGGTCAGGGTTTTGCTGCGGTTTTTGATGCGATTCTTAAACAAATTCTTTGTTTTGGAGTGGCATTGCACCACATGCGTTATGGGTTAGGGGTTGGGATTAGGGTTAGGGTTTTTAATGCGGTTTTTTATGCTATTTTTAAACAAATTCTTGTTTTGCACCACATGCGTTTTTATGCGTTTTTTATGCGTTTTTGATGCGATTTGTAAACAAATATATTGTTTTATAGTTGTTTTGCACCACATGCGTTTTTCATTGGATTTTTTAATGCGATTTTGAAGCAAATTCTTGTTTTACACCACATGCGTTTTTTATGCGTTTTTTTTATGCAATTTTTGATGCGATTTGTAAGCAAATTCTTGTTTTACACCACATGCGTTTTTGATACGTTTGTTTACGCGATTTTTGATGCGATTTTTAAGCAAATTCTTGTTTTACACCACATGCGTTTTTGATACGTTTGTTTACGCGATTTTTGATGCGATTTTTAAGCAAATTCTTGTTTTACACCACATGCGTTTTTGGTGTGTTTTTATGCGTTTTTGATGCGGTTAGGGTTAGGGCTAAGGTAAGGGTTAGGGGTTAGGGGTTATGGTTAGGGGTTAGGGTTATGGTTAAGGGTTAGGGTTAGGGGTTAGGGTTTGGATTAGGGTTAAGGGTTAGGGGTTAGGGTAAGGGGTTAGGGTTGATTAGGGTTACGGTTAGGGTTAGGGGTTAGGGTTAGGGTCTACAGTAAAAACAGTCACACTATGGAACCTCTACTGTAAGAGCAGTCACACTATGGAATCTCTACTGTAAGAGCAGTCACACTATGGAACCTCTACTGTAAGAGCAGTCACACTATGGAGCCTCCACTGTAAAAGCAGTCACACTATGGAACCTCTACTGTAAGAGCAGTCACACTATGGAGCCTCCACTGTAAAAGCAGTCACACTATGGAGCCACTACTGTAAGAGCAGTCACACTATTGCTTTAATGCTGATTAATTCTGCGGTTTTTGATGCGTTTTAGGGTTAGGGGTTGAGGTTGGGGTTAAGGTTAGGGTTAGGGTTTCAGGTTAGCGTTAGGGTTTTGCTGCGGTTTGGGTTAGGGTTAGGGGTTCGGTTTAGGGTTTTGCTGCGGTTTTTGATGCGATTTTTAAACAAATTCTTTGTTTTGGAGTGGGTTTGCACCACATGCGTTATGGGTTAGGGGTTGGGGTTAGGGTTAGGGTTTTTATGCGTTTTTTTTAATGCTATTTTTAAACAAATACTTGTTCTGATCCACATGAGTTATTACCACATAAAGTGACACATGTCAGATTTGAAATATGAGGCTCGGTCAGGAAGGTCAAAAGTGGCTAAAGAGGGAAGGGGTTAATGCTGATTAATGCTGTGGTTTTTGATGTGTTTTAGGGTTAGGGTTAGGGGTTGAGGTTGGGGTTAAGGTTAGGGTTAAGGTTTCAGGTTAGGGTTAGGGTTTTTGCTGCGGTTTTTGATGCGATTTTTAAACAAATTCTTTGTTTTGAAGTGGCATTGCACCACATGCGTTATGGGTTAGGGGTTGGGATTAGGGTTTGGGTTTTTATGCGGTTTTTTAATGCTATTTTTAAACAAATTCTTGTTTTGCACCACATGCGTTTTTATGTGTTTTTGATGCGTTTTTGATGCGATTTCTGATGTGATTTCTAAGCAAATTCTTGTTTTACAACACATGCGTTTTTCATGCGGTTTTTTATGCGATTTTTAAGCAAATTCTTGTTTTACACCACATGCGTTTTTGGTGCGTTTTTATGCGATTTTTTTATGCAATTTTTTATGCGATTTTTAAACAAATTCTAAGTTTTGGAGTGGTTTTGTACTGTAAAAGCAGTCACACTATGAAGCCTCTAATGTAAGCACAGTCACACTATGGAACCTCTACTGTAAGAGCAGTCACACTATGGAACCTCTACTGTAAGAGCAGTCACACTATGGACCCTCTACTGTAAGATCTGTCACACTATGGAATCTCTACTGTAAGATCAGTCACACTATGGAACCTCTACTGTAAGATCAGTCACACTATGGAACCTCTACTGTAAGAGCAGTCACACTATGGACCCTCTACTGTAAGAGCAGTCACACTATGGAATCTCTACTGTAAGAGCGGTCACACTATGGAGCCTCTACTGTAAGATCTGTCACACTATGGAACCTCTACTGTAAGAGCAGTCACACTATGGACCCTCTACTGTAAGATCTGTCACACTATGGAATCTCTACTGTAAGATCAGTCACACTATGGAACCTCTACTGTAAGATCAGTCACACTATGGAACCTCTACTGTAAGAGCAGTCACACTATGGACCCTCTACTGTAAGAGCAGTCACACTATGGAACCTCTACTGTAAGAGCAGTCACACTATGGAGCCTCTACTGTAAGAGCAGTCACACTATGGAGCCTCTACTGTAAGAGCAGTCACACTATGGAACCTCTACTGTAAGAGCAGTCACACTATGGAACCTCTACTGTAAGAGCAGTCACACTATGGACCCTCTACTGTAAGATCTGTCACACTATGGAATCTCTACTGTAAGATCAGTCACACTATGGAACCTCTACTGTAAGATCAGTCACACTATGGAGCCTCTACTGTAAGATCAGTCACACTATGGAACCCCTACTGTAAGAGCATTCACACTATGGAACCTCTACTGTAAGATCAGTCACACTATGGACCCTCTACTGTAAGAGCAGCCACACTATGGAACCTATACTGTAAGATCAGTCACACTATGGAACCTCTACTGTAAGAGCAGTCACACTATGGACCCTCTACTGTAAGATTGGTCACACTATGGAACCTCTACTGTAAGAGCGGTTACACTATGGAACCTCTACTGTAAGAGCAGTCACACTATGGAACCTCTACTGTAAGATCAGTCACACTATGGAACCTCTACTGTAAGAACAGTCACACTATGGAACCTCTACAGTAAGAGCAGTCACACTATGGCAGTCACACGATGGAGCCTCCACTGTAAAAGCAGTCACACTATGGACCCTCTACTGTAAGAGGAGTCACACTATGGAACCTCTACTGTAAGAGCAGTCACACTATGGAGCCTCTACTGTAAGATCAGTCACACTATGGAGCCTCTACTGTAAGATCTGTCACACTATGGAATCTCTACTGTAAGAACAGTCACACTATGGAACCTCTACTGTAAGAGCGGTCACACTATGGAACCTCTACTGTAAGATCAGTCACACTATGGACCCCTCTACTGTAAGAGCAGTCACACTATGGAACCTCTACTGTAAGAGCAGTCACACTATGGAACCTCTACTGTAAGAGCAGTCACACTATGGAACCTCTACTGTAAGAGCAGTCACACTATGGCAGTCACACGATGGAGCCTCCACTGTAAGAGCAGTCACACTATGGAGCCTCTACTGTAAAAGCAGTCACACTATGGAGCCTCTACTGTAAGATCAGTCACACTATGGAGCCTCTACTGTAAGAGCAGTCACACTATGGAGCCTCTACTGTAAGATCAGTCACACTATGGAGCCTCTACTGTAAGAGCAGTCACACTATGGAACCTCTACTGTAAGATCAGTCACACTATGGAGCCTCTACTGTAAGAGCAGTCACACTATGGCTTTAATGCTGATTAATGCTGCGGTTTTTGATGCGTTTTAGGGTTAGGGGTTCGGGTTAGGGTTTTGCTGCGGTTTTTGATGCGATTTTTAAACAAATTCTTTATTTTGGAGTGGGTTTGCACCACATGCGTTATGGGTTAGGGGTTAGGGTTAGGGTTTTCTATGCGATTTTTTATGCGATTTTTAAACAAATTCTTGTTTTGCACCACATGCGTTTTTGGTGTGTTTTTATGCGGTTTTGATGCGGTTAGGGTTAGGGCTAAGGTAAGGGTTAGGGGTTATGGGTTAGGGTTATGGTTAAGGGTTAGGGTTAGGGGTTAGGGTTTGGGTTAGGGTTAAGGGTTAGGGGTTAGGGTTAGGGTTATGGTTAAGGGTTAGGGTTAGGGTAAGGGGTTAGGGTTGATTAGGGTTAAGGTTAGGGTTAGGGGTTAGGGTCTACAGTAAAAACAGTCACACTATGGAACCTCTACTGTAAGAGCAGTCACACTATGGAATCTATACTGTAAGAGCAGTCACACTATGGAGCCTCCACTGTAAAAGCAGTCACACTATGGAGCCTCTACTGTAAGATCAGTCACACTATGGAACCTCTACTGTAAGATCAGTCACACTATGAAACCTCTACTGTAAGAGCAGTCACACTATGGAGCCTCTACTGTAAGAGCAGTCACACTATGGCTTTAATGCTGATTAATGCTGTGGTTTTTGATGCGTTTTAGTGTTAGGGTTAGGGGTTCGGGTTAGGGTTTTGCTGCGGTTTTTGATGCGATTTTTAAACAAATTCTTTATTTTGGAGTGGGTTTGCACCACATGCGTTATGGGTTAGGGTTAGGGTTTTTTATGCGATTTTCTATGCGATTTTTAAACAAATTCTTGTTTTGCACCACATGCGGTTTTTGATGCAATTTTTAAACAAATCTTTTGTTTTATTGTTGTTTTGCACCACATGCGTTTTTGATGTGATTTTTAAGCAAATTCTTGTTTTGCACCACATGCATTTTTATGCGTTTTTGATGCGTTTTTGATGCGATTTGTAAACAAATATTTTGTTTTATTGTTGTTTTGCAAAACATGCGTTTTTATGCCGTTTTTTATGCGATTTTTAAGGAAATTCTTGTTTTGCACCACATGCGTTTTTTCATGCTTTTTTAATGCGATTTTTGATGCGATTTTTAAGCAAATTCTTGTTTTACAACACATGCATTTTTTTATGCATTTTTAGATGCGTTTTTTATTGCGATTTTTGATGCGATTTTTAAGCAAATCTTTTGTTTTATAGTTGTTTTGCACCACATGCGTTTTTCATGCGTTTTTGATTGGATTTTTTAATGCGATTTTGAAGCAAATTCTTGTTTTACACCACATGCATTTTTGGTGCGTTTTTATGCGGTTTTGATGCGGTTAGGGTTAGGGCTAGGGTTAGGGGTTAGGTATTAGTGTTAGGGATAAGGGTTAGGGGTTCGGGTTAGAGTTGGGGTTAAGTGTTAGGGTTAAGGGTTAGGGTTAAGGGTTATTTTTTTGGGTTAAGGTTAAGTGGTATGGTTAGGGGTTAGGGTTGGGGTTAGGGTTAAGGGTTAGGGGCTAGGGTTAGGGGTTAGGGGTTAGGTTCAGGGTCAATGTCAGGGTCAGGGTCTATAGCAAAAACAGTCACACTATGGAACCTCTACTGTAAGAGCAGTCACACTATGGAACCCTCTACTGTAAGAGCAGTCACACTATGGAACCTCTACTGTAAGAGCAGTCACACTATGGACCCTCTACTGTAAGAGCAGTCACACTATGGAATCTCTACTGTAAGAACAGTCACACTATGGAACCTCTACTGTAAGAGCAGTCACACTATGGAGCCTCCACTGTAAAAGCAGTCACACTATGGAGCCTCTGCTGTAAGAGCAGTCACACTATGGAACCTCTACTGTAAGAGCAGTCACACTATGGAACCTCTACTGTAAGAGCAGTCACACTATGGACCCTCTACTGTAAGAGCAGTCACACTATGGAATCTCTAATGTAAGAACAGTCACACTATGGAACCTCTACTGTAAGAGCAGTCACACTATGGAGCCTCCACTGTAAAAGCAGTCACACTATGGAGCCTCTGCTGTAAGAGCAGTCACACTATGGAACCTCTACTGTAAGAGCAGTCACACTATGGAACCTCTACTGTAAGAGCAGTCACACTATGGACCCTCTACTGTAAGAGCAGTCACACTATGGAATCTCTACTGTAAGAACAGTCACACTATGGAACCTCTACTGTAAGAGCAGTCACACTATGGAGCCTCCACTGTAAAAGCAGTCACACTATGGAGCCTCTGCTGTAAGAGCAGTCACACTATGGAACCTCCACTGTAAGATCAGTCACACTATGGAGCCTCTACTGTAAGAGCAGTCACACTATGGAACCTCTACTGTAAGAGCGGTCACACTATGGAACCTCTACTGTAAGAGCGGTCACACTATGGAGCCTCTACTGTAAGAGCAGTCACACTATGGAGCCTCTACTGTAAGATCAGTCACACTATGGAACCTCTACTGTAAGAGCAGTCACACTATGGAACCTCTACTGTAAGAGCAGTCACACTATGGAACCTCTACTGTAAGAGCAGTCACACTATGGAACCTCTACTGTAAGAACAGTCACACTATGGAACCTCTACTGTAAGAGCAGTCACACTATGGAGCCTCTACTGTAAGATCAGTCACACTATGGAACCTCTACTGTAAGAGCAGTCACACTATGGCTTTAATGCTGATTAATGCTGCGGTTTTTGATGCGTTTTAGGGTTAGGGGTTCGGGTTAGGGTTTTGCTGCGGTTTTTGATGCGATTTTTAAACAAATTCTTTATTTTGGAGTGTAAACAAATATTTTGTTTTATAGTTGTTTTGCACGACATGCGTTTTTTATACCGTTTTTGATGCGATTTTTAAGGAAATTCTTGTTTTGCACCACATGCATTTTTTCATGCTTTTTTAATGCGATTTTTGATGCGATTTTTTAAGCAAATTCTTGTTTTACAACACATGCATTTTTGATGCGGTTTTTGATGCGATTTTTGATGCGATTTTTAAGCAAATCTTTTGTTTTATAGTTGTTTTGCACCACATGCGGTTTTCATGCGTTTTTGATTGGATTTTTTAATGCGATTTTGAAGCAAATTCTTGTTTTACACCACATGCATTTTTGGTGCGTTTTTATGCAGTTTTGATGCGGTTAGGGTTAGGTTTAGGGGTTAGGTATTAGTGTTAGGGATAAGGGTTAGGGTTAAGGGTTAGGGTTAAGGGTTAGGGTTATTTTTTTGGGGTTAAGGTTAAGTGGTATGGTTAGGGGTTAGGGTTGGGGTTAGGGTTAAGGGTTAGGGTTTAGGGGCTAGGGTTAGGGTTAGAGTTTGGGTTAGGGGTTGGGGTTTAGGGGTTAGGTTCAGGGTCAATGTCAGGGTTAGGGTCTACAGTAAAAACAGTCACACTATGGAAAATCTACTGTAAGAGCAGTCACACCATGGAACCTCTACTGTTAGAGCAGTCACACTATGGAACCTCTACTGTAAGAGCAGTCACACTATGGAACCTCTACTGTAAGATCGGTCACACTATTGAATCTCTACTGTAAGAACAGTCACACTATGGAGCCTCTACTGTAAGATCAGTCACACTATGGAGCCTCTACTGTAAGAGCAGTCACACTATGGAACCTCTACTGTAAGAGCAGTCACACCATGGAACCTCTACTGTAAGAACAGTCACTCTATGGAGCCTCTACTGTAAGAGCAGTCACACTATGAAGCCTCTAATGTAAGCACAGTCACACTATGGAACCTCTACTGTAAGAGCAGTCACACTATGGACCCTCTACTGTAAGATCTGTCACACTATGGAATCTCTACTGTAAGAACAGTCACACTATGGAACCTCTACAGTAAGAGCAGTCACACTATGGCAGTCACACGATGGAGCCTCCACTGTAAACGCAGTCACACTATGGACCCTCTACTGTAAGAGGAGTCACACTATGGAACCTCTACTGTAAGAGCAGTCACACTATGGAGCCTCTACTGTAAGATCAGTCACACTATGGAGCCTCTACTGTAAGATCAGTCACACTATGGAGCCTCTACTGTAAGATCAGTCACACTATGGAACCTCTACTGTAAGATCAGTCACACTATGGAACCTCTACTGTAAGAGCAGTCACACTATGGAGCCTCTACTGTAAGATCAGTCACACTATGGAACCTCTACTGTAAGATCAGTCACACTATGGAACCTCTACTATAAGATCAGTCACACTATAGAACCTCTACTGTAAGATCAGTCACACTATGGAACCTCTACTGTAAGATCAGTCACACTATGGAACCTCTACTGTAAGATCAGTCACACTATGGAACCTCTACTGTAAGATCAGTCACACTATGGAGCCTCTACTGTAAGATCAGTCACACTGTGGAACCTCTACTGTAAGATCAGTCACACTATGGAACCTCTACTGTAAGATCAGTCACACTATGGAGCCTCTACTGTAAGAGCAGTCACACTATGGAGCCTCTACTGTAAGATCTGTCACACTATGGAATCTCTACTGTAAGAACAGTCACACTATGGAACCTCTACAGTAAGAGCAGTCACACTATGGCAGTCACACTATGGACCCTCTACTGTAAGATCAGTCACACTATAGAACCTCTACTGTAAGAGCAGTCACACTATGGACCCTCTACTGTAAGAGTAGTCACACTATGGCTTTAATGCTGATTAATGCTGTGGTTTTTGATGCGTTTTAGTGTTAGGGTTAGGGGTTCGGGTTAGGGTTTTGCTGTGGTTTTTGATGCGATTTTTAAACAAATTCTTTATTTTGGAGTGGGTTTGCACCACATGCGTTATGGGTTAGCGGTTAGGGTTAGGGTTTTTTATGTGGTTCTTTATGCTATTTTTGAACAAATTCTTGTTTTGCACCACATGCGTTTTTCATGCGTTTTTGATTGGATTTTTTAAATGTGATTTTGAAGCAAATTCTTGTTTTACACCACATGCGGTTTTTATGCGGTTTGATACGCGATTTTTGATGCGATTTCTAAGCAAATTCTTGTTCTACACCACATGCGTTTTTATGCGTTTTTGATGCAATTTTTAAAGAAATCTTTTGTTTTATTGTTGTTTTGCACAACATGCGTTTTTGATGCGCTGTTGATGCGTTTTTTATGGCGTTTTTTATGTGATTTTTAAGCCAATTCTTGTTTTCCACCACATGCGTTTTTATGCGTTTTTGATGCGTTTTTGATGCGATTTGTAAACAAATATTTTGTTTTATTGTTGTTTTGCACCACATGCGATTTTTATGCCGTTTTTGATGCGATTTTTAAGGAAATTCTTGTTTTGCACCACATGCGTTTTTCATGCTTTTTTAATGCAATTTTTGATGCGATTTTTAAGCAAATTCTTGTTTTACAACACATGCATTTTTTATGCGTTTTTGATGCGTTTTTTTATGCGATTTTTAAGCAAATCTTTTGTTTTATAGTTGTTTTGAACCACATGCATTTTTCATGCGTTTTTTTATTGGATTTTTAAATGCGATTTTGAAGCAAACTCTTGTTTTACACCACATGCGTTTTTGATGCGGTTTTTTATGCGATTTTTTATGCGATTTGTAAGCACATTCTTGTTTTACACCACATGCGTTTTTGGTGCGTTTTTATGCGGTTTTGATGCGGTTAGGGTTAGGGTTGGGGTTGGGGTTAGGGTTAAGGGTCAGGGTTAGGGTTAAAGTTAGGGTTAAGGGTTAGGGTTAGGGGCTAGGGTTAGGGTTAAGGGTTAGGGTTAGGGTTGTTGTTTTACACCACATGCGTTTTTGGTGCGTTTTTATGCGGTTTTGATGCGGTTAGGGTTAGGGTTTGGGTTGGGGTTGGGGTTGGGGTTAGGGTTAGGGTAAGGGTTAGAATGGAATCTCTACTGTAAGAGCAGTCACACTATGGAATCTCTACTGTAAGAACAGTCACACTATGGAACCTCTACTGTAAGAGCAGTCACACTATGGAGCCTCTACTGTAAGAGCAGTCACACTATGGACCCTCTACTGTAAGATCAGTCACACTATGGAGCCTCTACTGTAAGAGCAGTCACACTATGGCTTTAATGCTGATTAATGCTGCGGTTTTTGATGCATTTTAGGGTTAGGGTTAGGATTAGGGGTTCGGGTCAGGGTTTTGCTGCGGTTTTTGATGCGATTTTTAAACAAATTCTTTGTTTTGGAGTGGCATTGCACCACATGCGTTATGGGTTAGGGGTTGGGATTAGGGTTAGGGTTTTTAATGCGGTTTTTTATGCTATTTTTAAACAAATTCTTGTTTTGCACCACATGCGTTTTTATGCGTTTTTTTATGCGTTTTTGATGCGATTTGTAAACAAATATATTGTTTTATAGTTGTTTTGCACCACATGCGTTTTTCATTGGATTTTTTAATGCGATTTTGAAGCAAATTCTTGTTTTACACCACATGCGTTTTTTATGCGTTTTTTTTATGCGATTTTTTATGCGATTTGTAAGCAAATTCTTGTTTTACACCACATGCGTTTTTGATACGTTTGTTTACGCGATTTTTTATGTGATTTTTAAGCAAATTCTTGTTTTACACCACATGCGTTGTTGATGCGTTTTTTATGGCGTTTTTTTATGTGATTTTTCAGCCAATTCTTGTTTTCCACCACATGCGTTTTTGATGCGATTTGTAAACAAATATTTTGTTTTATTGTTGTTTTGCACCACATGCTATTTTTATGCCGTTATTGATGCGATTTTTAAGGAAATTCTTGTTTTGCACTACATGCGTTTTTCATGCTTTTTTAATGCGATTTTTGATGCGATTTTTAAGCAAATTCTTGTTTTGCACTACATGCATTTTTTATGCGTTTTTGATGCGTTTTTTTGATGCGATTTTTAAGCAAATCTTTTGTTTTATAGTTGTTTTGCACCACATGCGTTTTTCATGCATTTTTTAATCCGGTTTTTATGCGTTTTTGATGCGTTTTTGGTTGCGATTTTTATGCAAATTTTTTGTTTTATAGTTGTTTTTGCATCACATGCGTTTTTCATGCGTTTTTTATTGGATTTTTAATTGCGATTTTAAAGCAAACTCTTCTTTTACACCACATGCATTTTTTTTGCGGTTTTTAATGCGATTTTTGATGCGATTTGTAAGCAAATTCTTGTTTTACACCACATGCGTTTTTGGTGCGTTTTTATGCGGCTTTGATGCGGTTAGGGTTAGGGGTTAGGGTTAGAGATAGGGTTAAAGTTAGGGTTAAGGGTTAGGGTTAGGGGTTAGGGTTAGGGGCTAGGGTTAGGGTTAAGGGTTAGGGTTTGGGTTAGGGTTTGGGTTGGGGTTAGGGTAAGGGTTAGAATGGAATCTCTACTGTAAGAGCAGTCACACTATGGAATCTCTACTGTAAGAACAGTCACACTATGGAACCTCTACTGTAAGAGCAGTCACACTATGGAGCCTCCACTGTAAAAGCGGTCACACTATGGAATCTCTACTGTAAGAACAGTTACACTATGGATCCTCTACTGTAAGATCAGTCACACTATGGAACCTCTACTGTAAGAGCAGTCACACTATGGAACCTCTACTGTAAGAGCAGTCACACTATGGAGCCTCTACTGTAAGAGCAGTCACACTATGGAACCTCTACTGTAAGATCAGTCACACTATGGAGCCTCTACTGTAAAAGCAGTCACACTATGGAGCCTCTACTGTAAGAGCAGTCACACTATGGTTTTAATGCTGATTAATGCTGCGGTTTTTGATGCATTTTAGGGTTAGGGGTTCGGGTTAGGGTTTTGCTGCGGTTTTTGATGCGATTTTTAAACAAATTCTTGTTTTGCACCACATGCGTTTTTCATGCGTTTTTGATTGGATTTTTTTAATGCGATTTTGAAGCAAATTCTTGTTTTAAACCACATGCGGTTTTTATGCGGTTTTTGATGCGATTTTTGATGCGATTTGTAAGCAAATTCTTGTTTTACACCACATGCGTTTTTATGCGTTTTTGATGCAATTTTTAAAGAAATATTTTGTTCTATTCTTGTTTTGCACCACATGCGTTTTTGATGCGTTGTTGATGCTTTTTTTTAATTCCGTTTTTTTATGTGATTTTTAAGCAAATTCTTGTTTTGCACCACATGCTTTTTTATGCGTTTTTGAAGCGTTTTTGTTGCGTATTTGATGAGATTTGTAAACAAATATTTTGTTGTATTGTTATTTTGCACCACATGCGATTTTTATGCCGTTTTTGATGCGATTTTTAAGGAAATTCTTGTTTTGCACCACATGCATTTTTTAATCCAGTTTTTATGCGTTTTTGATGCAATTTTTGTTGCGATTTTTATGCAAATGTTTTGTTTTATAGTTGTTTTGCACCACATGCGTTTTTCATGCGTTTTTTATTGGATTTTTAAATGCGATTTGTAAGCAAATTCTTGTTTTACACCACATGCGTTTTTGGTGCGTTTTTATGCGGCTTTGATGCGGTTAGGGTTAGGGGTTAGGGATAGGGTTAAAGTTAGGGTTAAGGGTTAGGGTTAAGGGTTAGGGTTAGGGTTTGGGTTGGGGTTAGGGTAAGGGTTAGAATGGAATCTCTACTGTAAGAGCAGTCACACTATGGAATCTCTACTGTAAGAGCAGTCACACTATGGAGCCTCCACTGTAAAAGCAGTCACACTATGGAGCCTCTACTGTAAGAGCAGTCACACTATGGAACCTCTACTGTAAGATCAGTCACACTATGTACCCTCTACTGTAAGAGCAGTCACACTATGGAGCCTCTACTGTAAGATCAGTCACACTATGGAACCTCTACTGTAAGAGCAGTCACGCTATGGAACCTCTACTGTAAGATCAGTCACACTATGGAGCCTCCACTGTAAAAGCAGTCACACTATGGAGCCTCTACTGTAAGATCGGTCACACTATGGAACCTCTACTGTAAGAGCAGTCACACTATGGAACCTCTACTGTAAGATCAGTCACACTATGGAACCTCTACTGTAAGATCAGTCACACTATGAAGCCTCCACTGTAAAAGCAGTCACACTATGGAACCTCTACTGTAAGAGCAGTCACACTATGGCTTTAATGCTGATTAATGCTGCGGTTTTTGATGTGTTTTAGGGTTAGGGGTTCGGGTTAGGGTTTTGCTGCAGTTTTTGATGCGATTTTTAAACAAATTCTTTATTTTGGAGTGGGTTTGCACTGTCAGGTCCGTATTTCACACCGAATAACCACCTCTGTAAATTGAAAGCTGAAGGCATGCCTGGAGAGAAGTACACCACAAAAATGTCTGAGGTACAGCTTCAATGTCAGCCAGGAGGAACTGAACTTTATTCAGAACAAAGAAACACACACAGAGAAGACACATGCCCCTCCCTATAAGTTTTCCTATACATTCTTCTGCACACTCCTCTTTGCATTCCAGGGGGCGGTGTCTTCCATAGGTGTGTCCGACATGAACAAAGAACTTGTTATATATATCAGTATATTACACAAAGAACTGAAATGTATATACATATGTGTGAGGATAATATTTTTCAGACAATATACATAGTAATGATCCCTGACAGTCCCCCCTAAAAATATTATTCTATCCCTGAGTCTTGCCTAGCAACCTACCACTGACCACTCGAACCAGGCGGGTAGGGGTTTTGGATTTCTTCACCAGCTTGAGACGAGCTACTCCTGATGAGTAACCCCCCTTTGTACCTGGACTTCCAAGGTGTCGGAGTGGTCCTAACTTTCCCTATTCTCCTCTGGATACAGGATGGTTGTCTTGATATAATCTACAAACCGCTGCTGGTTGTAATATATATATATATATATTAATCCAGTCTACATTTTATTAATGGTAACAACTGTCGCCCTGTCACTTACTGTCCTGATGGAACTCTTACCCCTGCAGATATGACAGGTCATGGGCAGCACAGTGACCTTCACCTCACACCTCCACATAAAACTCCTCAGATTGTAATTTGCAGCACCGTGGCATATTTACACACATTATAATTATAAACCTCAGACATTATAAACAATAGGGCCTCAGCTAATAACATAATGCTATCACCAATCTCATGCTATCACCCTCAGGTCTCGGGTCCCATCAGTTCATTGCCAGTCCTGTACACCATCGTCTTCTTCTTCTCCTGTCTTCTGCTCTTCACTGACTGTCACCCTCAGGGTAACCCACACAATTGTGGAGTCAGACTACGTTGGTGTCCAGTGGGGGAGTTATTATTACCCCCTCCTGGTCACTTAATTATCAAAACACTTGATCCTGCTGACGGATTCACTCAGGTCTTTGGTCTTTACTTTGCTGATGTCATCAGGACTTGGTTTGGTCCTTCTCATCTGTCCGACACCGTCTCCTTTAGTTTACGTCATCAGGCTGTACATAGCACCTCATGTTGTGACCCTGGGGTGAGATCCCACGTAGGCGGATTAGTGGAGTTGTATTGTGACTATCAAACCCTCCGCATCTGTCCTCTTCCTCTGGCAAGTTACTTGTCTGGGCGGCCGCTTAGAATTGTGACACTGCCGTCAGTTCATGATAAACGCGTTGTACTGGCTCAGGCTGTGCCTGCCGCATCTCAGTGATGGAGTTCATCGTGTTAAAAGTCTTTTAGTTCATATTTACTGGCACTTGCTGGGGACCCCCAACTCTTGTCAATTGTTAAAATAAATACTAATCTGGTGATAACATCATCCGCATACGTTATAAACGTTGTTCTAAGTACATACAATAATGTCAGGCCCTTAAACAACATCAAACACCTTTATATATATATATATATATATATATATATATATATATATATATATATATATATATATATATATATATATATATATGGAAAAACTTCTCTGTTACAATGGACAGGGCACCTAGAAGATGTGTAATTATTGGGTACATTTCATTTGCACTTGGTGATACCCTTTCAGCAGGATTTGTACCTTGATCTCAGCTGATTGCCTGGAACATCTCCACCTCACAGAAAGATACACAGATTCCACATGTTTATCTGACAAGCGTCTTAAACCTATTTTTCTTACTCTAATCTGGTTCGTTCTACCTGGGAAGGCCTCTCAAGGTCTGTTCTCTTTGTGGGAGGCGGGTATGATAAGGTTGGCACCGGTCTGCCAGGACTGTTCTGTAGGCAAATCAAACAGCTCTAACAGAATTTAGCAGCAACAGCTGTAAAACCTGGGACATACCAATTAGATCTTACCAAATCGATCCTTGCAGTCTTGGGGCATATGTGAGGTCATGCACCATCAATGCAAGTGCCATCAAGAGTGCCTTGGGTGTTACCGGTTCATCTTCCCTTATCCGTCCACATTCTGTTAGAATCTGGTTCTCACGCCTTCCGCTCCCAGTTGGACTCTTCCTGTGAAGAACAAGCTTTTCATAGCCTAATCAGTAATTGATCTTAATCAGATAATTAACTTGAAGGAGAACATTAACAATGACAGATTTATTTTAAACGTTCACACTGGTCAGTAACTAAAACTTACAAACTGATTCTTCTTCTTTATATACATATCTATACTTACACATATACACTGCACAGAATTCTCTGCTCTAAAATTTCCCTTTCACAACAAAAATAAACAAATAAAAATGTTTTCTAATGGGAATATTCTGCTTCTGTACCTTTTATCTGACGCATGACTCTAATAGTCCAATGCTAAGGCTGGTCCAGAACTTTACATAAAACTTAACCTCAATATTTAATATTCCCACAACACTTGTTAAATACAGTTATTAAACAAACTAACCTTGGGACAATGTCTAGAGAACTGCTGACATCTTATCATTGTACAAACACCAGTTCAATACTTGGGATAACATTGTTCCCCCCGTCACTTACACACAAGGTCTGCAGTGGGAAAAATACAGGCCGGGCTTCAGGCCCCCCCTGAGAACAGGTCTACACACACGAGTACATGGTCATACACTTCTACCTCGGGTAGTTGTATGTTCTGTAGTCGCTGGGACGGGTAATCTGGCTGGGCTTCACTTTTCACAGGTACCTTTGCTGTTTTACCTATGTCATGTCGTGCGCACATCATGCCGGCTGCTACAAACCTAGTGGTGGCATTATTGTATTCAGGGACAAGCCAATTTACTGACACCTGGCCGCACATACTCTTATTGTCAGGTCTGTTTTCTCTTGCTCTCTCAATTGGCTTACCCGATGATCCAATAAAGTTCCTACTACCAATGGGCCCATAATTGTGGGCGATGCCAAAAGCGTACCTAGAGTCAGTGTAAATGTCGGCCGTCTTACCTTCTGCCAGGTTACAAGCCTCAGCGAGCACCTCCAGCTCCGCTCCTTGAGATGAACAAGAAGGTGAGAGTGGTTTCTGGGTAATTTACCTGGTGCCTCGTATCCTGTCTTGTACATACTGTATATGATAAAATATCTCTTTATTACAAATTTACATTAAAAACCAATGTCACATATAGATAGAACATCTCAAAGGGGTGGCGTCTTCATTCTCTAAAATAAAATCAAATGTTATACACTTCTCCACACTCATCTGATAATCACGAGCACTTTGAGAATCTCACTTTTATCAGATTCCGCAAATACTTGATTAATACAAAAACAAATAAAAAGAAAACATTCCTAAAAACTTTACATCAAATTAACAATGTCCAGACAATTTTTGTTTTGCCTTCTCCCTCATCTAAATCCATAAAGACTCGTGTGAGTGATGTCACCTCTGCCTCCTGTGTAAATTTGCTGGAGGGGGATGGTCTCTTACACAACCATCTACACAAACCTCAAAATGTATGTTACTCTCATACACATTTAATCTGGATTACTCATTGGGGTCTGTTACACATTTTTAGATCTTCTGAAACCAAATTAATTAACTCAAAAGAAACCAAAATTGTACCTGATCAGTTCCTTCACCCTTCCCCCCTTTGTGGACTCTGCGAAAGTAATGTAGCAGAGTTCAAAACTACATCTCAACATAACACTAATTTAACCCCCTGTAATGTACAACAGCCTGAAACAAAAATGACTTTTTCCTGACGAAAATACATTTGATCTTTACAATGACATAACTCATGTGTGAAATCAAAAACAAAACAATTGTAGTTAGTTATTCAATAAAACAAAAAATATTATCTCTGATAACATTAATTACTGCAAACCAATAAACTGTATATATAAATAGGGAACGGTGGGGGCACATACATTTTCAAAACCCCGTGTCTCACAGTATCTAAAGTTTAATACATCTGAATTAACATCAAAACACATGAAATCTGATCACATCAGAACACATAAATATCGTAACTTTTATAAACAACAGCGCATGCGCAAAAGAGAAGAAATTTATTTAGGTTTGTAGACATTACTGATATATATATCTCAGCAGTGCATATTGAAATCCCTTTGTCCCATCAGCACTGCAGACTGCACCCAGTCAGCCCCCCTCCTCCTCCTCCCAAACACAGCATACTACAGTATAGGGGGAGGGAGGGGGGTCACACACTCATTTCTCACAACTTCTAGTCTCACAATCTTAACACTTTCAATGCCGGCAAAACAACATACATATCTGCAATCATTTATCACACCATCGTATAGGAATTATCTACGTTCAAAACATCAAACATATAATTTGTAACCGTACAATCTGTCGGCCACCATCTCTATATTATGATGACGTGTTGTTTCATCAGTGAACTAGACTGGAACTTCTGTAAATAGAAAAAAACACTACAAATGACAAAATTAACAAGGTGATTATTTCATACTGATTTGGTTGGGCCGGGCGTGGCCACATCAGGGGCAGGGGGGGGGCAGCCTCTCCCATTGGAAACACAGTGCGCAGCTGTGAGGGCGGGTGGTTTCCCACCCACAATGAGGACACACTCAACATGAGGTATGGACACCATTACTGGGCGTCGGCTGGTCCTGTGTTTTCTAATACATACAATACCTTTCTTATTCCTAACTTCCATTCACTTCACCAAATCATGAATAGGATCGGGTGATCCTGATGATTTGAATATGGACCGTAAACCATCCATTCTAACAGTCCATATTATACACGTAATTTATATAACAATTTTCGATCTGCAACTCTTGGTCTGGCAGGAAATAATATAATTTCACAGTCTCCAACGCTAAGTCTCGCCGAAATAGTATCATCTCTAGTCTGCAATGTATTTATTATTACATCTCGCTAGAATTATTATCATCTCTAGTCTGCAATGTATTTATTATTACATCTCGCTAGAATTATTATCATCTCTAGTCTGCAATGTATTTATTATTACATCTCGCTAGAATTATTATCATCTCTAGTTACCCAGAGGATGGTTAGTCAGGCGCGACTAAGGTCTCACAGTTTTTTTTCCTCACAGCGGAAAATATCACCTCTGTCGCCTGAGATAATCCAGGAAATCAACAAAAGGGTTCTACAGATCGCCACAAGACTGCCCACTAACACAGATAAGACGAAGATTTATAAAAATCAATTCGCTTACCGTGTTATTGCGGAGGTGATCAAATTCCTTCAGTGGGCAACTTTGAGTCCTCTGTTTCACCCTGTGATTGTCGATTGTCCGGATTTTGATTTTTCCTCGAGTGAGATCCGGGTTTCGGCACCAAATGTCAGGTCCGTATTTCACACCGAATAACCACCTCTGTAAATTGAAAGCTGAAGGCATGCCTGGAGAGAAGTACACCACACAAATGTCTGAGGTACAGCTTCAATGTCAGCCAGGAGGAACTGAACTTTATTCAGAACAAAGAAACACACACAGAGAAGACACATGCCCCTCCCTATAAGTTTTCCTATACATTCTTCTGCACACTCCTCTTTGCATTCCAGGGGGCGGTGTCTTCCATAGGTGTGTCCGACATGAACAAAGAACTTGTTATATATATATCAGTATATTACACAAAGAACTGAAATGTATATACATATGTGTGAGGATAATATTTTTCAGACAATATACATAGTAATGATCCCTGACAGCACCACATGCGTTATGGGTTAGGGGTTAGGGTTTTTTATGCGATTTTTTATGCTATTTTTAAACAAATTCTTGTTTTGCACCACATGCGGTTTTTGATGCAATTTTTAAACAAATCTTTTGTTTTATTGTTGTTTTGCACCACATGCGTTTTTGATGCGTTGTTGATGTGTTTTTTATGCAGTTTTTTATGTGATTTTTAAGCAAATTCTTGTTTTGCACCACATGCATTTTTATGCGTTTTTGATGCGTTTTTGATGCGATTTGTAAACAAATATTTTGTTTTATTGTTGTTTTGCACCACATGCGTTTTTATGCCGTTTTTGATGCGATTTTTAAGGAAATTCTTGTTTTGCATCACATGCATTTTTTTATGCATTTTTAGATGCGTTTTTTATTGCGATTTTGGATGCGATTTTTAAGCAAATCTTTTGTTTTATAGTTGTTTTGCACCACATGCGTTTTTCATGCATTTTTGATTGGATTTTTTAATGCGATTTTGAAGCAAATTCTTGTTTTACACCACATGCGTTTTTTCATGCTTTTTTAATGCGATTTTTGATGCGATTTTTAAGCAAATTCTTGTTTTACAACACATGCATTTTTTTATGCATTTTTAGATGCGTTTTTTATTGCGATTTTGGATGCGATTTTTAAGCAAATCTTTTGTTTTATAGTTGTTTTGCACCACATGCGTTTTTCATGCGTTTTTGATTGGATTTTTTAATGCGATTTTGAAGCAAATTCTTGTTTTACACCACATGCATTTTTGGTGCGTTTTTATGCGGTTTTGATGCGGTCAGGGTTAGGGCTAGGGTTAGGGGTTAGGTGTTAGTGTTAGGGATAAGGGTTAGGGGTTCGGGTTAGAGTTGGGGTTAAGTGTTAGGGTTAAGGGTTAGGGTTAAGGGTTATTTTTTTTGGGTTAAGGTTAAGTGGTATGGTTAGGGGTTAGGGTTTGGGTTAGGGTTAAGGGTTAGGGTTAGGGGCTAGGGTTAGGGGTTAAGGGTTGGGGTTAGGGTTTAGGGGTTAGGTTCAGGGTCAATGTCAGGGTCAGGGTTAGGGTCTACAGCAAAAACAGTCACACTATGGAACCTCTACTGTAAGAGCAGTCACACTATGGAACCCTCTACTGTAAGAGCAGTCACACTATGGAACCTCTACTGTAAGAGCAGTCACACTATGGACCCTCTACTGTAAGAGCAGTCACACTATGGAATCTCTACTGTAAGAACAGTCACACTATGGAGCCTCCACTGTAAAAGCAGTCACACTATGGAGCCTCTGCTGTAAGAGCAGTCACACTATGGAACCTCTACTGTAAGAGCAGTCACACTATGGAACCTCTACTGTAAGAGCAGTCACACTATGGAACCTCTACTGTAAGAGCAGTCACACTATGGAGCCTCTACTGTAAGAGCAATCACACTATGGAGTCTCTACTGTAAGAACAGTCACACTATGGAACCTCTACAGTAAGAGCAGTCGCACTATGGCAGTCACACGATGGAGCCTCCACTGTAAAAGCAGTCACACTATGGACCCTCTACTGTAAGAGTAGTCACACTATGGCTTTAATGCTGATTAATGCTGTGGTTTTTGATGCGTTTTAGTGTTAGGGTTAGGGGTTCGGGTTAGGGTTTTGCTGCGGTTTTTCATGCGATTTTTAAACAAATTTTTGTTTTGGAGTGGGTTTGCACCACATGTGTTATGGGTTAGGGGTTAGGGTTTTTGATGCGTTTTTTATGCGATTTCTAAGCAAATTCTTGTTCTACACCACATGCGTTTTTATGCGTTTTTGACGCAATTTTGAAAGAAATCTTTTGTTTTATTGTTGTGTTGCACCACATGCGTTTTTGATGCGTTGTTGATGCGTTTTTTATGGCGTTTTTTATCTGATTTTTAAGCCAATTCTTGTTTTCCACCACATGCGTTTTTATGCGTTTTTGATGCGTTTTTGATGCGATTTGTAAACAAATATTTTGTTTTATTGTTGTTTTGCACCACATGCGATTTTTATGCCGTTTTTGATGCGATTTTTAAGGAAATTCTTGTTTTGCACTACATGCGTTTTTCATGCTTTTTTAATGCGATTTTTGATGCGATTTTTAAGCAAATTCTTGTTTTACAACACATGCATTTTTTATGCGTTTTTGATGCGTTTTTTTATGCGATTTTTAAGCAAATCTTTTGTTTTATAGTTGTTTTGAACCACATGCATTTTTCATGCGTTTTTTTATTGGATTTTTAAATGCGATTTTGAAGCAAACTCTTGTTTTACACCACATGCGTTTTTGATGCGGTTTTTTATGCGATTTTTTATGCGATTTGTAAGCACATTCTTGTTTTACACCACATGCGTTTTTGGTGCGTTTTTATGCGGTTTTGATGCGGTTAGGGTTAGGGTTGGGGTTGGGGTTAGGGTTAAGGGTCAGGGTTAGGGTTAAAGTTAGGGTTAAGGGTTAGGGTTAGGGGCTAGGGTTAGGGTTAAGGGTTAGGGTTAGGGTTGTTGTTTTACACCACATGCGTTTTTGGTGCGTTTTTATGCGGTTTGATGCGGTTAGGGTTAGGGGTTTGGGTTGGGGTTAGGGTTAAGGGTCAGAGTTAGGGTTAAAGTTAGGGTTAAGGGTTAGGGGTTAGGGTTAGGGGCTAGGGTTAGGGTTAAGGGTTAGGGTTTGGGTTAGGGTTGGGGTTGGGGTTGGGGTTGAGGTTAGGGTTAGGGTAAGGGTTAGAATGGAATCTCTACTTTAAGAGCATTCACACTATGGAATCTCTACTGTAAGAACAGTCACACTATGGAACCTCTACTGTAAGAGCAGTCACACTATGGAGCCTCCACTGTAAAAGCAGTCACACTATGGAGCCTCTACTGTAAGAAAAGTCACACTATGGCTTTAATGCTGATTAATGCTGCGGTTATTGATGCATTTTAGGGTTAGGGTTAGGATTAGGGGTTCGGGTCAGGGTTTTGCTGCGGTTTTTGATGCGATTTTTAAACAAATTCTTTGTTTTGGAGTGGCATTGCACCACATGCATTATGGGTTAGGGGTTAGGGTTAGGGTTTTTAATGCGGTTTTTTATGCTATTTTTAAACAAATTCTTGTTTTGCACCACATGCGTTTTTATGCGTTTTTTTATGCGTTTTTGATGCGATTTGTAAACAAATATATTGTTTTATAGTTGTTTTGCACCACATGCGTTTTTCATTGGATTTTTTAATGCGATTTTGAAGCAAATTCTTGTTTTACACCACATGCGTTTTTTTATGCGTTTTTTTAATGCAATTTTTTATGCGATTTGTAAGCAAATTCTTGTTTTACACCACATGCGTTTTTGATACATTTGTTTACGCGATTTTTGATGCGATTTTTAAGCAAATTCTTGTTTTACACTACATGCATTTTTGGTGTGTTTTTATGCGGTTTTGATGCGGTTAGGGTTAGGGCTAAGGTAAGGGTTAGGGGTTACATACATAGTTACATAGTTAGTACGGCTGAAAAAAGACACATGTCCATCAAGTTCAACCAAGGGAAGGGAAAAGGGAAGGAAAAATTTCTACACATAGGAGCTAATATTTTTTTCTTCTAGGAAATTATCTAACCCTTTTTTAAAGCCATCTACTGTCCCTGCTGTGACCAGCTCCTGCGGTAGACTATTCCATAAATTCACCGTTCTCACTGTAAAGAAGCCTTTTCGCCTCTGCAGCTTGAACCTTTTTTTCTCCAGACGGAGGGAGTGCCCCCTTGTTTTTTAAGGGGGTTTTACAAGGAACAGGATTTCACCATATTTTTTGTATGTGCCATTAATATATTTATATAAGTTAATCATGTCCCCCCTTAGTCGTCTTTTTTCAAGGCTAAATAGGTTTAATTCTTTCAATCTTTCCTCATAACTTAAATTCTCCATGCCCCTAATTAGCTTCGTTGCTCTTCTTTGTATTTTTTCCAACTCCAGGGCATCCTTTCTATGAACTGGAGCCCAGAACTGGACTGCATATTCTAGATGAGGCCTCACTAATGCTTTGTAAAGTGGTAATATTACATCCCTGTCCCACGAGTCCATGTGTAATGGCCGGAAGGAGGTGAAGGGAAAGTGAGCCCTAATCTACCCTATGCTGTCTAAGTGCACAGGAAAACAAACAGGGAACATGCAAGGGAAGGGGCAGTAGCGACGGAACGCCACGAGGAAACGGAGCGGCGAACGGACAGTCAGGACCAGGACGAAGTGAGTACACCCAAGCGGGCAAGGAGACAGAAGCAAGCCAGGGGCAAAGCAAAGCAGGTCAAGCAGAACTGCAGCAAGGCAGAAGCACGGCAGAAGCAGGCTGGAGCAAGCAGCAGTGGGGCCAGGAATCCAAAAGAATTACAAGCACTGAGGGAGAGAACAGGGCAGGTAATAAAGGACAGGGGGCGGAGCTAACTCCGACAGACCAGGCCGCGATAGGCTCTCCCACTCCTGAGCCTGCCACCCTGGTTGGTGGGAGATGGTGTCAGTCGAACAGGTCTGGCCTCAGGTGTGGATTGATTAATCCCAGGAGTATACCTAGATGAAGTACCTGGCAGATCCCTAACAGTACTCCCCCTTTTATGAGGGGCCACCGGACCCTTACTAAGGGGACCCGGTTTAGTGGGGAAGAGAAGGTGGAACCTCCTGATCAATACCCCAGCGTGAACATCACGGGCAGGTACCCAAGTCCTCTCCTCCGGCCCGTATCCTCTCCAATGGACCAGGTACTGGAGGGAGCCCTGGACCATCCTACTGTCCATAATCTTGGCCACCTCGAATTCCACCCCCTCAGGGGTGAGAACGGGAACAGGAGGTATCCTCGAGGGGGACCAGGACGGGGAGCAGCGTTTAAGGAGGGAGGCATGGAAGACGTCATGTATGCGAAATGATGGGGGGAGCTCCAGACGGAAGGATACAGGGTTGAGGACTTCAATGATCTTATAAGGTCCAATAAATCGGGGAGCAAACTTCCTGGACGGGACCTTAAGGCGCAAGTTCCTGGACGACAACCAGACCAAATCCCCGATGACAAACCGGGGGTTAGCAGAACGTCTACTATCCGCCTGAATCTTTTGTGCGCTCTGGGACGCCTCTAGGTTCTTCTGAACCTGGGCCCAGACGGTGCACATTTCCCGATGAACATCCTCTACCTCAGGATTATTGGAACAACCAGGGGAGACGGAGGAGAATCTTGGGTTAAACCCGAAATTACAGAAAAACGGGGAGACCCCTGACGAGTTACTGACCCGGTTATTCAAGGAAAATTCAGCAAGGGGAAGGAATGAGACCCAATCGAATTGACAGTCAGAGATGAAACACCTTAAATATTGTTCCAGGGATTGGTTGGTCCTTTCCGTTTGGCCATTAGTTTCGGGATGGAAGGCGGAGGAGAAGGACAGATCAATCTCCAACTTTTTACAAAAAGCTCTCCAAAATAAGGAAACAAATTGTACCCCTCTGTCAGAAACGATATTGACTGGGGCCCCATGGAGACGCAGGATGTGTTTCACAAACAAAGAAGCTAACGTCTTGGCGTTAGGTAGCTTCTTAAGGGGCACAAAGTGGCACATCTTGCTGAAGCGGTCGACTACCACCCACACCACCGACTTGCCCTGAGATGGAGGCAAATCGGTGATAAAATCCATGGAGATATGGGTCCAAGGTCTCTGGGGAATGGGCAAGGAACGTAGTAGGCCCGCAGGTCGGGACCTAGGGGTTTTGGACCTAGCGCAAACCTCACAAGCGGCGACGTAAGCCCTAACGTCTTTAGGCAACCCAGGCCACCAATAGTTTCTGGTAATGAGGTGTTTGGTGCCCAAGATGCCAGGATGACCAGATAGAGCGGAGTCATGGTTTTCCCTGAGTACCCTCAGCCGGTATTGCAGGGGAACAAACAGTTTGTCCACAGGGACGTTCCCGGGAGCTGCACCCTGATCAGCCGCGATATCAGAAGCTAAATCAGAATCCGTGGCAGAGACGATTATACCAGGGGGTAAAATACAAGCAGGATCCTTCTCAGAAGGAGGATTGGCCATGAAACTACGTGACAGAGCATCAGCCTTAATATTCTTGGACCCAGCCCTATAGGTAACCAAGAAATTAAATCTGGTAAAGAATAGTGCCCACCGAGCTTGTCTAGGATTAAGCCTCCGGGCCGATTCTAGGAAAACCAGATTCTTGTGATCCGTAAGGACCGTTACCTGGTGTCTGGCCCCCTCCAGGAAGTGCCGCCACTCCTCAAAAGCCCATTTAATGGCTAGAAGTTCGCGGTTGCCAATATCATAGTTACTCTCCGTGGGCGAAAACTTCCTAGAGAAGTAAGCACAGGGGCGGAGATGGGTGAGGGAGCTGGTACCCTGGGACAAGACGGCCCCCACTCCCACCTCGGAAGCGTCAACCTCCACAATAAATGGCTCCTCTTGGTTGGGCTGAATCAGCACGGGGGCCGAGATAAAGCACTTCTTGAGGGTCTCAAAGGCCTGGACGGCCTCAGGGGGCCAATGGAGGACATCAGCACCCTTGCGGGTAAGGTCCGTAAGAGGCTTAGCGACGACCGAGAAGTTGGCAATAAATCTCCTGTAATAGTTGGCGAACCCTAAAAAACACTGTAACGCCTTAAGGGAGGCAGGTTGGACCCATTCCGCCACAGCCTGAACCTTGGCAGGGTCCATGCGGAATTCATGAGGAGTGAGGATTTGCCCTAAAAATGGTATCTCCTGTACCCCAAAGACACATTTTTCAGTCTTAGCAAACAGATTATTCTCCCGAAGGACCTGGAGCACCTTCCTGACATGCTCCACGTGGGAGGACCAGTCCTTGGAAAACACCAGTATGTCATCAAGGTACACAACAAGAAAATTACCCAGGTACTCTCTCAGGATTTCATTAATAAAATTCTGGAAGACAGCAGGGGCATTACACAACCCAAAGGGCATGACCAGGTATTCGAAATGACCCTCGGGTGTGTTGAACGCAGTTTTCCACTCATCCCCCTCTTTGATGCGGATAAGGTTATATGCCCCCCGTAGATCGAACTTAGAAAACCATTGGGCTCCCTGAACCTGATTAAAAAGATCCGGAATCAAAGGAAGTGGGTACTGGTTCCTTACGGTGACCTTATTCAGGTTACGATAATCAATGCACGGCCTAAGACCACCATCCTTCTTCCCCACGAAGAAGAAGCCAGCACCTACAGGAGAAGTCGAGGGGCGAATGAAACCCTTGGCCAGGCATTCTTGGATATATTCCCTCATAGCTTTACGTTCAGGACATGAAAGATTAAATATCCTCCCCTTAGGAAGCTTGGCACCAGGCACCAAATCGATAGCGCAATCGTAATCTCTATGGGGGGGCAACACCTCGGAGGCCTCCTTAGAAAACACATCGGCGAAGTCCTGAACAAACTCAGGAAGCGTGTTTACCTCCTCCCAGGAAGAAATAGAGTTAACAGAAAGACATGACATAAGACATTCATTACCCCATTTGGTGAGATCCCCAGTATTCCAATCAAACGTGGGATTATGCAACTGCAACCAGGGAAGGCCTAAAACCAGATCAGACGATAATCCCTGCATCACCAGTACAGAGCACTGCTCCAAATGCATGGAGCCAACAAGGAGTTCAAAAACAGGAGTATGCTGAGTAAAATAACCATTAGCAAGGGGAGTTGAGTCGATTCCTACTACAGGGATAGGATAAGGTAAATCAATACAAGGCATCTTTAGAGACATAGCAAATTCCGCAGACATGATATTAGCAGATGACCCTGAATCCACGAAAGCACTGCCCGTGGCAGCCCGGCCAGCAAACGAGACCTGAAAGGGAAGCAAAATTTTATTGCGTTTCACATTAACGGGAAATACCTGTGCGCCCAAGTGACCTCCCCGATGATCACTTAGGCGCGGAAGTTTTCCGGCTTCTTATTCTTGCGCCTGGGACAGGTGTTCAGTAGATGCTTGTCGTCCCCACAGTAGAAGCAGAGACCATTCATTCTGCGAAACTCCCTACGTTGTCGAGGGGACATGGAGGCCACGAGTTGCATAGGTACCTCCGAGTCCTCCGTGGAGGGGCGAGGAGACGGGACCTCGGGGGGGATCGCAGAAAAGTCAGAGGGGAGCACACTGAAGCGTTCTAGCTGACGTTCCCTGAGACGTCGGTCAAGTCGTACTGCTAGGGCCATAACCTGGTCAAGGGAGTCAGACGAGGGGTAGCTAACCAGCAGATCCTTCAGGGCGTCAGATAATCCTAACCTAAACTGGCACCATAGGGCCGGATCGTTCCACTGAGAAGCTACGCACCACTTCCTAAAATCAGAACAGTATTCCTCAACCGGTCTCCTACCCTGACGTAAGGTCACCAGCTGACTCTCGGCTAAGGCAGTCCTGTCAGTCTCGTCGTAAATGAGTCCGAGGGCAGAGAAAAAACGATCAACAGAGGAAAGTTCAGGGGCGTCAGGAGCCAAGGAGAAGGCCCACTCTTGGGGCCCTTCCTGGAGTCGGGATATGATGATACCCACCTGCTGGTTCTCGGAACCTGAGGAGTGGGGCTTTAGGCGGAAATACAGTCTGCAACTCTCCCGGAAGGAGAGAAACGTCTTACGGTCCCCTGAGAACCGGTCAGGTAACTTGAGGTCGGGTTCTAGAGGTGAGGTGAGGGGTACTACTAAAGCAGCGTCACCCTGATTGACCCTTTGGGCCAGGGCCTGGACCTGTAGGGAGAGGCCCTGCATCTGCTGGGCCAGGGTCTCAAGGGGGTCCATGATAGCGTCAGCGTAGGAGAAATGGTAGACTAGGTAAGGGCTTGTAATTATGTAATGGCCGGAAGGAGGTGAAGGGAAAGTGAGCCCTAATCTACCCACCGCCCTGTCCCTGCCTACTTGCAACGACTCGCCCTAGGCGACGAGGTACAACTGGGCGGCGGTCCCTACGCTGTCTAAGTGCACAGGAAAACAAACAGGGAACATGCAAGGGAAGGGGCAGTAGCCACGGAACGCCACGAGGAAACGGAGCGGCGAACGGACAGTCAGGACCAGGACGAAGTGAGTACACCCAAGCGGGCAAGGAGACAGAAGCAAGCCAGGGGCAAAGCAAAGCAGGTCAAGCAGAACTGCAGCAAGGCAGAAGCACGGCAGAAGCAGGCTGGAGCAAGCAGCAGTGGGGCCAGGAATCCAAAAGAATTACAAGCACTGAGGGAGAGAACAGCGCAGGTAATAAAGGACAGGGGGCGGAGCTAACTCCGACAGACCAGGCCGCGATAGGCTCTCCCACTCCTGAGCCTGCCACCCTGGTTGGTGGGAGATGGTGTCAGTCGAACAGGTCTGGCCTCAGGTGTGGATTGATTAATCCCAGGAGTATACCTAGATGAAGTACCTGGCAGATCCCTAACACCATGCCTCTTTTAATACACGACAATATCCTGCTGGCCTTTGAAGCAGCTGATTGACACTGCATGCTGTTATTGAGTTTATGATTTACAAGTACACCCAGATCCTTCTCAACAAGTGAATCCGCCAGTGTAGCGTCCCCTAGGACATATGATGCATGCAGGTTGTTGGTACCCAGATGCATAACTTTACATTTATCTACATTAAACTTCATCTGCCAAGTGGACGCCCAAACACTTAGTTTGTTTAAATCTGCCTGTAATTCATGAACATCTTCCATAGTCTGAACTATATTGCATAGCTTGGTGTCATCTGCAAAAATAGAAATAGTGCTATTAATCCCATCCTCTATATCATTAATAAATAAGTTGAATAATAGGGGTCCCAGCCCTGAACCCTGGGGTACACCACTTATAACCGGTGACCATTCAGAGTAGGAATCATTGACCACAACTCTCTGGATACGGTCCTTGAGCCAATTCTCAATCCAATTACAAACTATATTTTCTAAACCTATAGTCCTTAAAGGAACAGTGTCATCACAAATTATTTTTTTATATGTTAAAGATGTTAGTGCTTTATTAAAAACGTTTATATTCATTTGTGTGTTTGTGTTTTACTTTTTCTTATTTTTACACTTTTTCTTCCCTATGGGGGCTGCCATTTTTTGTTCAATTTCTGTCTGTGTCGATTAACGACACATACAGACATGGAATACGGCAGCCACAGTCCCATAGGGACTGTGAACGGCTCCCGTCCCATTGACTTCCGTGTACGGCGTCTGTGTGGGAACTGCGCATGCGCCGCTCCCACACAGTCCAATTCGAAATTGGCGCCGTCCGGCGCCATTTTCCTGTGGACCGGAAGTCGCGGCCGGACAGTAATATTACTACTTCCGGTCGCGGCTTCCGGATTTGTGCACTTGGACCAGCGGCAGCAAACGGAGCGGACGGGCCGGAGGGAGCCGCGGCGGCAGGAGCAGGTAAGAGATTTCAATGTATGTTCGTGTTTGTGTGTGTTTACTACTGTATGTAAACCTACTACGCTGTGTGTTAGCTCAAAAAATGGCGACACACAGTGTAGGAGGTTACACCGTTCAAACCCCTCGTTTATCCCGGCACTAGCCAGGATAAAGGAGGGGGGGATGCTGAGAGCTCACTAGAGCGAGGGCTTTTAACCCAATGTTGCAATGCTGCAATTTTGGGAACTAGCTCCATCTAGTGACCAAAAATGGGTAGTATTATAAATTAGAAATAATTTATAATATTTCCTGACTCGCGAAAAAAAAAAATAAAATTTGAACAATGTTTAATCACCCACACACTAAATGTTTAATTTTTTAAAAAAAAACATGTTTTTCTGGCAACACATTCCCTTTAATTTACCCATTAGGCGTCTATGGGGGACAGTGTCAAATGCCTTTGCAAATGTAATGGCAGGAAGGAGGTGAAGGGAAAGTGAGCCCTAATCTACCCACCGCCCTGTCCCTGCCTACTTGCAACGACCCGCCCTAGGCGACGAGGTACAACTGGGCGGCGGTCCCTACACTGGCTAAGTGCACAGGAAGATAAACAGGGAACACGCAGGGGAAGGGGCAGTAGCACGGAACGCCACGAGGAAACGGGGCGGCGAACGAACAGTCAGGACCAGGACGAAGTGAGTACACCTGAGCGGGCACGGAGACAGAAGCAAGCCAGGGCAAGCAAAGCAGGTCAAGCAGAACTGCAGCAAGGCAGAAGCACGGCAGAAGCAGGCTGGAGCAAGCAGCAGTGGGGCCAGGAATCCAAAAGAATTACAAGCACTGAGGGAGAGCACAGGGCAGGTAATAAAGGGCAGGGGGCGGAGCTAACTCCGAGAGACCAGGCCGCGATAGGCTCTCCCACTCCTGAGCCTGCCACCCTGGTTGGTGGGAGATGGTGTCAGTCGAACAGGTCTGGCCTCAGGTGTGGATTGATTAATCCCAGGAGTATAGCTAGATGAAGTACCTGGCAGATCCCTAACAGTACTCCCCCTTTTATGAGGGGCCACCGGACCCTTACTAAGGGGACCCGGTTTAGTGGGGAAGAGGAGGTGGAACCTCCTGATCAATACCCCAGCGTGAACATCACGGGCAGGTACCCAAGTCCTCTCCTCCGGCCCGTATCCTCTCCAATGGACCAGGTACTGGAGGGATCCCTGGACCATCCTACTGTCCATAATCTTGGCCACCTCGAATTCCACCCCCTCAGGGGTGAGAACGGGAACAGGAGGTATCCTCGAGGGGGACCAGGACGGGGAGCAGCGTTTAAGGAGGGAGGCATGGAAGACGTCATGTATGCGAAAGGATGGGGGGAGCTCCAGACGGAAGGATACAGGGTTGAGGACTTCAATGATCTTATAAGGTCCAATAAATCGGGGAGCAAACTTCCTGGACGGGACCTTAAGGCGCAAGTTCCTGGACGACAACCAGACCAAATCCCCGACGACAAACCGGGGGTTAGCAGAACGTCTACTATCCGCCTGAATCTTTTGTGCGCTCTGGGACGCCTCTAGGTTCTTCTGAACCTGGGCCCAGACAGTGCACAGTTCCCGATGAACCTCCTCTACCTCAGGATTATTGGAACAACCAGGGGAGACGGAGGAGAACCTTGGGTTAAACCCGAAATTACAGAAAAACGGGGAGACCCCTGACGAGTTACTGACCCTGTTATTCAGGGAAAATTCAGCAAGGGGAAGGAATGAGACCCAATCGAATTGACAGTCAGAGATGAAACACCTTAAATATTGTTCCAGGGATTGGTTGGTCCTTTCCGTTTGGCCATTAGTTTCGGGATGGAAGGCGGAGGAGAAGGACAGATCAATCTCCAACTTTTTACAAAAAGCTCTCCAAAATAAGGAAACAAATTGTACCCCTCTGTCAGAAACAATATTGACTGGGGCCCCATGGAGACGCAGGATGTGTTTCACAAACAAAGAAGCTAACGTCTTGGCGTTAGGTAGCTTCTTAAGGGGCACAAAGTGGCACATCTTGCTGAAGCGGTCGACTACCACCCACACCACCGACTTGCCCTGAGATGGAGGCAAATCGGTGATAAAATCCATGGAGATATGGGTCCAAGGTCTCTGGGGAATGGGCAAGGAACGTAGTAGGCCCACAGGTCGGGACCTAGGGGTTTTGGACCTAGCGCAAACCTCACAGGCGGCGACGTAAGCCCTAACATCTTTAGGCAACCCAGGCCACCAATAGTTTCTGGTAATGAGGTGTTTGGTGCCCAAGATGCCAGGATGACCAGATAGAGCGGAGTCATGGTTTTCCCTGAGTACCCTCAGCCGGTATTGCAGGGGAACAAACAGTTTGTCCCCAGGGACGTTCCCGGGAGCTGCACCCTGATCAGCCGCGATATCAGAAGCTAAATCAGAATCCGTGGCAGAGACGATTATACCAGGGGGTAAAATACAAGCGGGATCCTTCTCGGAAGGAGGATTGGCCATGAAACTACGTGACAGAGCGTCAGCCTTAATATTCTTGGACCCAGCCCTATAGGTAACCAAGAAATTAAATCTGGTAAAGAATAGTGCCCACCGAGCTTGTCTAGGATTAAGCCTCCGGGCCGATTCTAGGAAAACCAGATTCTTGTGATCCGTAAGGACCGTTACCTGGTGTCTGGCCCCCTCCAGGAAGTGCCGCCACTCCTCAAAAGCCCATTTAATGGCTAGAAGTTCGCGGTTGCCAATATCATAGTTACTCTCCGTGGGCGAAAACTTCCTAGAGAAGTAAGCACAGGGGCGGAGATGGGTGAGGGAGCTGGTACCCTGGGACAAGACGGCCCCCACTCCCACCTCGGAAGCGTCAACCTCCACAATAAATGGCTCCTCTTGGTTGGGCTGAATCAGCACGGGGGCCGAGATAAAGCACTTCTTGAGAGTCTCAAAGGCCTGGACGGCCTCAGGGGGCCAATGGAGGACATCGGCACCCTTGCGGGTAAGGTCCGTAAGAGGCTTAGCGACGACTGAGAAGTTGGCAATAAATCTCCTGTAATAGTTGGCGAACCCTAAAAAACACTGTAACGCCTTAAGGGAGGCAGGTTGGACCCATTCCGCCACAGCTTGAACCTTGGCAGGGTCCATGCGGAATTCATGAGGAGTGAGGATTTGCCCTAAAAATGGTATCTCCTGTACCCCAAAGACACATTTTTCAGTCTTAGCAAACAGATTATTCTCCCGAAGGACCTGGAGCACCTTCCTGACATGCTCCACGTGGGAGGACCAGTCCTTGGAAAACACCAGTATGTCATCAAGGTACACAACAAGAAAATTACCTAGGTACTCTCTCAGGATTTCATTAATAAAATTCTGGAAGACAGCAGGGGCATTACACAACCCAAAGGGCATGACCAGGTATTCGAAATGACCCTCGGGTGTGTTGAACGCAGTTTTCCACTCATCCCCCTCTTTGATGCGGATAAGGTTATATGCCCCCCGTAGATCGAACTTAGAAAACCATTGGGCTCCCTGAACCTGATTAAAAAGATCCGGAATCAAAGGAAGTGGGTACTGGTTCCTTACGGTGACCTTATTCAGGTTACGATAATCAATGCACGGCCTAAGACCACCATCCTTCTTCCCCACGAAGAAGAAGCCAGCACCTACAGGAGAAGTCGAGGGGCGAATGAAACCCTTGGCCAGGCATTCTTGGATATACACCCTCATCGCTTCACGTTCAGGACATGAAAGATTAAATATCCTACCCTTAGGAAGCTTGGCACCAGGCACCAAATCGATAGCGCAATCGTAATCTCTATGGGGGGGCAACACCTCGGAGGCCTCCTTAGAAAACACATCAGCGAAGTCCTGAACAAACTCAGGAAGCGTGTTTACCTCCTCCCGGGGAGAAATAGAGTTAACAGAAAGACATGACATAAGACATTCATTACCCCATTTGGTGAGATCCCCAGTATTCCAATCAAACGTGGGATTATGCAACTGCAACCAGGGAAGACCTAATACCAGATCAGACGATAATCCCTGCATCACCAGTACAGAGCACTGCTCCAAATGCATGGAGCCAACCAGGAGTTCAAAAACAGGAGTATGCTGAGTAAAATAACCATTAGCAAGGGGGGTTGAGTCGATTCCTACTACAGGGATAGGATAAGGTAAATCAATACAAGGCATCTTTAGAGACATAGCAAATTCCACAGACATGATATTAGCAGATGAGCCAGAATCCACGAAAGCACTGCCAGTGGCAGACCGGCCAGCAAACGAGACCTGAAAGGGAAGCAAACGGGACGGGACCTCGGGGGGAATCGCAGAAAAGTCAGAGGGGAGCACACTGAAGCGTTCTAGCTGACGTTCCCTGAGACGTCGGTCAAGTCGTACTGCTAGGGCCATAACCTGGTCAAGGGAGTCAGGCGAGGGGTAGCTAACCAGCAGATCCTTCAGGGCGTCAGATAATCCTAACCTAAACTGGCACCTGAGGGCCGGATCGTTCCACTGAGAAGCTACGCACCACTTCCTAAAATCAGAACAGTATTCCTCAACCGGTCTCCTACCCTGACGTAAGATCACCAGCTGACTCTCGGCTAAAGCAGTCCTATCAGTCTCGTCGAAAATGAGTCCGAGGGCAGAGAAAAAACGATCAACAGAGGAAAGTTCAGGGGCGTCAGGAGCCAAGGAGAAGGCCCACTCTTGGGGCCCTTCCTGGAGTCGGGATATGATGATACCCACCCGCTGGTTCTCGGAACCTGAGGAGTGGGGCTTTAGGCGGAAATACAGTCTGCAACTCTCCCGGAAGGAGAGAAACGTCTTACGGTCCCCTGAAAACCGGTCAGGTAACTTGAGGTCGGGTTCTAGAGGGGAGGTGAGGGGTACTACTAAAGCAGCGTCACCCTGATTGACCCTTTGGGCCAGGGCCTGGACCTGTAGGGAGAGGCCCTGCATCTGCTGGGTCAGGGTCTCAAGGGGGTCCATGATAGCGTCAGCGTAGGAGAAATGGTAGACTAGGTAAAGGCTTGTAATTATGTAATGGCAGGAAGGAGGTGAAGGGAAAGTGAGCCCTAATCTACCCACCGCCCTGTCCCTGCCTACTTGCAACGACCCGCCCTAGGCGACGAGGTACAACTGGGCGGCGGTCCCTACGCTGGCTAAGTGCACAGGAAGACAAACAGGGAACACGCAGGGGAAGGGGCAGTAGCACGGAACGCCACGAGGAAACGGGGCGGCGAACGAACAGTCAGGACCAGGACGAAGTGAGTACACCCGAGCGGGCACGGAGACAGAAGCAAGCCAGGGCAAGCAAAGCAGGTCAAGCAGAACTGCAGCAAGGCAGAAGCACGGCAGAAGCAGGCTGGAGCAAGCAGCAGTGGGGCCAGGAATCCAAAAGAATTACAAGCACTGAGGGAGAGCACAGGGCAGGTAATAAAGGGCAGGGGGCGGAGCTAACTCCGAGAGACCAGGCCGCGATAGGCTCTCCCACTCCTGAGCCTGCCACCCTGGTTGGTGGGAGATGGTGTCAGTCGAACAGGTCTGGCCTCAGGTGTGGATTGATTAATCCCAGGAGTATAGCTAGATGAAGTACCTGGCAGATCCCTAACAGCAAAGTCCAAAAACACTAAATCCACAGCGGCCCCTCTGTCTAGACTTCTGCTCACCTCTTCATAAAAACAGATTAGGTTAGTTTGACAACTTCTGTCCTTAGTAAAACCGTGCTGGCTGTCACTTATAATGCTATTTATTGTCACATAATCCTGTATATAGTCCCTCAATAGCCCCTCAAACATTTTCCCCACGATGGATGTTAAGCTTACTGGTCTATAATTACCCGGGGAAGACATAGAGCCCTTTTTGAAAATACGCACCACATTTGCCCTGCGCCAGTCCCTTGGCACTATACCAGTCACTAGAGATTCTCTGAATATTATGAAAAGGGGGACAGAAATAACTGAACTAAGCTCTTTAAGAACTCTAGGGTGTAACCCATCTGGTCCCGGGGCCTTGTGCACATTTATTTTATTTAATTTAGCTTGGACCATCTCTACATTCATCCAATTCAGTATATCAACTGATATATTAACAGCACTAGCACCGGCTACATCAGCTGCTCCTTCTTCAGTTGTATATACAGAGCTAAAGAACCCATTTAGTAACTCTGCCTTCTCTTGATCCCCTGTGATCAACTCCCCATTACCATTATCTAGGGGTCCTACATGTTCAGACCTGGGCTTTTTTGCATTTATATGCTTGAAGAATTTTTGGGGATTTGTTTTACTATCCTTGGCCACCTGCCTTTCATTTTGTATTTTTGCTGATTTTATTACATTTTTACAGATTTTATTAAGCTCTTTATATTTTACAAAGGCTACAGCTGTACCCTCAGATTTGTATTTTTTAAATGCCCTTTTTTTGTCATGTATTGCCCCTTTCACAGAATGTGTAAGCCATGTGTAATTTGAGTCGTTTATACTTGTTACCTGTAGGAATAAATTTTGCACTATAATAACTCAAAGTAGATTTGAAAATCTCCCATTTATCATTTGTTCCATTATTTGACATTAGTTCTTCCCAGTCTATATCCTGAATTGCAGCCTCATCCTGGGGAAATTGGCTTTCTTAAAATTAAATGTTTTTGCCCTCCCGGCCTGCGTTTGTTTTTTACAGTATAGGTAAAATGTAACTATATTATGATCACAGTTACCGAGGTTTTCACGAACATTGACATTCCCAACAAGATCTGCATTATTAGAAATGACCAGATCCAACAGAGCTTCACCTCTAGTCGGGTCTTCCACAAACTGGCCCATAAAATTTTCCTGCAACAGGTTGAGGAAGTGTCTCCCCTTTGCAGTTGAAGCCGAACCATGACACCAATTAATATCCCGGAAATTAAAATCTCCCATTATCACTACAGTACCCGCCTGTGCAGCCCGCTCCATCTGTTTATATAGCTGAACTTCCATCTCCTCAGTTATATTGGGGGGTCTATAGATTACACCAAAAGTAATTTTTTCAGTGTTTACCTCCCTTTCTAGTTCCACCCACAAGGTTTCAACCTCCTCACAGTCTTCACCCACTATTGTCTCTTTCACACTCGCCTTCATATCACTTCTCACATACAGACATACACCACCGCCTTTCCTATTTGTCCTGTCTTTACGAAAAAGTGTAAAACCCTGTAGATTTACAGCCCAGTCATGTGACGAGTCCAGCCATGTTTCAGCAACACCAACTATATCTATATTTTCTTCCAGTATCAAGGCCTCCAGCTCCCCCATTTTGCTTGCTAGACTTCTGGCATTTGTGAACATACACTTTAACTTGCCTGTCAGTTTTTCACTTTTATTATCAGAAATGTGATTTGACATTAATCGGGCCTTTTTATTTACACTGATGTTTTGTAACGAAAGGATCTCCTTATCTTGTTGTCTAGTCCTCTCCCCACCGTCTGTTTCTCCCCCCACCAATATAGTCTGACCCCTCTCTAACCTGGCTACCCCTTTTTTTTCTACATTGACCTCCCTCCTCAGCCCTAGTTTAAATACTCCGCCACCCCAGCTAGAATTCTCTCCCCCAGCACAGCGGACCCCCTTCCATTTAGGTGCAAATCTTCTGCAGAATACAGTTTGTACCCCAATGAAAAGTCAGCCCAGTGCTCTAGGAACCCAAATCCTTCTCCTCTACACCAAGACTTCAGCCATGCATTTAACTCCCTGAGCTCCCGCTGTCTTTCCTGTGATGCGCATGGCACAGGCAGTATTCCTGAGAATACTACTTTGGAGGTCCTTCCCTTCAGTTTGTAGCCTAGTTCTTTAAAATTATTCTTAAGGCTCCTCCACCTACCATTTATTCTGTCGTTGGTACCGACATGGACCACGACAGCTGGATCATCACCAGCCCCTCCCAGCAATTTGTCCACCCGTTCCACCACATGCCGAACCCTGGCACCAGGGAGACAGCAAACCATTCGGTTGAGGCGGTCTTGGCGACAAATTATTCTATCCGTCTTCCTGATTATAGAATCCCCTACGACTATCAATTGTCTTGGCTTACCTGCATTACCATCCCGCCGACTACTAGCTGGGCTGTTCTCCCGGCTGTTAGGGAGATCAGTATCCACTAGGGCTGCCATTTCTGAGACTGACACCCTCGCATCATCACCCAACTTGGCAATTTTGCCTGGAATGTCAGAAACCGGATCGGCCTTCCTTGCCTTTGACCCCTTTCTACTGCCCCTAACTACATTAACCCAGCTGCTTACCTGATCCTGCTCACCCATGTCTTCACCCTCCAGTTGTAACCCACTAACTGCATGCTCTGTGAGCAGCAAGCTCCGCTCAAAATTGTCTATCCTCCTCAGTGTTGCGGTCAACCGCACCACCGATTCCCAGACAGTCTCCCACACTGGTACTAGCGAGGCCTTATGCTGTGTAACTTCTGCGATCTGACGAGAGCAGGGACATTCAGCTTACGGTTAGGGGTTATGGTTAGGGGTTAGGGTTTGGGTTAGGGTTAAGGGTTAGGGGTTAGGATTAGGGTTATGGTTAAGGGTTAGGGTAAGGGGTTAGGGTTGATTAGGGTTAAGGTTAGGGGTTAGGGTTAGGGTCTACAGTAAAAACAGTCACACTATGGAACCTCTACTGTAAGAGCAGTCACACTATTGAATCTCTACTGTAAGAGCAGTCACACTATGGAACCTCTACTGTAAGAGCAGTCACACTATGGCAGTCACACGATGGAGCCTCCACTGTAAAAGCAGTCACACTATGGACCCTCTACTGTAAGAGCAGTCACACTATGGAGCCTCTACTGTAAGAGCAGTCACACTATGGAACCTCTACTGTAAGATCAGTCACACTATGGACCCTCTACTGTAAGATCAGTCACACTATGGAGCCTCCACTGTAAAAGCAGTCACACTATTGCTTTAATGCTGATTAATTCTGCGGTTTTTGATGCGTTTTAGGGTTAGGGGTTAGGGTTAGGGGTTGAGGTTGGGGTTAAGGTTAGGGTTTCAGGTTAGGGTTAGGGTTTTGCTGCGGTTTGGGTTAGGGTTAGGGGTTCGGTTTAGGGTTTTGCTGCGGTTTTTGATGCGATTTTTAAACAAATTCTTTGTTTTGGAGTGGGTTTGCACCACATGCGTTATGGGTTAGGGGTTGGGGTTAGGGTTAGGGTTTTTATGCGGTTTTTTTAATGCTATTTTTAAACAAATACTTGTTTTGATCCACATGCGTTTTTAATGCGTTTTTGATGCGATTTTTAAGGAAATTCTTGTTTTGCACCACATGTGTTTTTGATGCGTTTTTTAATGCCATTTTTAAGCTAATTCTTGTTTTACACCACATGCGGTTTTGATGCGGTTTTTGATGCAATTTTTTTAAGCGTGGTTTTGCAGCACATGCATTTTTAATGGGTTTTTTATGCGATTTTTTATGCGGTTTTTGGCGTGGTTTTGCAGCATATGCGTTTTTAATGGGTTTTTTAATGTGATTTTTGCTGCGGTTTTTGGCGTGGTTTTGCAGCACATGTGTTTTTGATGGGTTTTTGATGCGATTTTTGCTGCGATTTTTAAACAAAATCTACGTTTTGGAGTGGTTTTGCACTGTAAGAGCAGTCACACTATGAAGCCTTTTACTATAAAAGCAGTCACACTATGAAGCCTCTAATGTAAGCACAGTCACACTATGGAACCTCTACTGTAAGAGCAGTCACACTATGGACCCTCTACTGTAAGATCTGTCACACTATGGAATCTCTACTGTAAGAACAGTCACACTATGGACCCTCTACTGTAAAAGCAGTCACACTATGGAGCCTCCACTGTAAGAGTAGTCACACTATGGCAGTCACACTATGGAGCCTCCACTGTAAGAGTAGTCACACTATGGCTTTAATGCTGATTAATGCTGCGGTTTTTGATGCGTTTTAGGGTTAGGGGTTCGGGTTAGGGTTTTGCTGCGGTTTTTGATGCGATTTTTAAACAAATTCTTGTTTTGCACCACATGCGTTTTTCATGCGTTTTTGATTGGATTTTTTTAATGCGATTTTGAAGCAAATTCTTGTTTTAAACCACATGCGGTTTTTATGCGGTTTTTGATGCGATTTTTGATGCGATTTTTGATGCGATTTGTAAGCAAATTCTTGTTTTACACCACATGCGTTTTTGATGCGGTTTGATACGCGATTTTTGATGCAATTTTTAAGCAAATTCTTGTTTTGCACCACATGCGTTTTTATGCGTTTTTGATGCAATTTTTAAAGAAATATTTTGTTCTATTGTTGTTTTGCACCGCATGCGTTTTTGATGCGTTGTTGATGCTTTTTTTTTATGCCGTTTTTTATGTGATTTTTAAGCAAATTCTTGTTTTGCGCCACATGCTTTTTTATGCGTTTTTGATGCGTTTTTGATGCGATTTGTAAACAAATATTTTGTTTTATTGTTATTTTGCACCACATGCGATTTTTATGCCGTTTTTGATGCGATTTTTAAGCAAATTCTTGTTTTACACCACATGCGTGTTTGGTGCGTTTTTATGCGGTTTTGATGCGGTTAGTGTTAGGGGTTAGGGTTAAGGGTTATGGTTAAGGGTTGGGGTTAGGGCCAGTGTCAGGGTTAGGGTTGGTAAGGGTTAGGGTTAATGTTAGGGGTTAGGGTTAGGGTCTACAGTAAAAACAGTCACACTATGTAACCTCTACTGTAAGAGCAGTCACACTATGGACCCTCTACTGTAAGAGCAGTCACAGTATGGAATCTCTACTGTAAGAGCAGTCAGACTATGGAACCTCTACTGTAAGAGCAATCACACTATGGAGCCTCCACTGTAAAAGCAGTCACACTATGGAGCCTCTACTGTAAGAGCAGTCACACTATGGCTTTAATGCTGATTAATGCTGCGGTTTTTGATGCGCTTTAGGGTTAGGGGTTGGGGTTGAGGTTGGGGTTAAGGTTGCGGTTAAGGGTTTCAGGTTAGGATTAGGGTTTTGCTGCGGTTTTTGATGCGATTTTTAAACAAATTCTTTGTTTTGGAGTGGGTTTGCACCACATGCGTTATGGGTTAGGGGTTGGGGTTAGGGTTAGGGTTTTTGATGCGTTTTTTATGCGATTTTTAAGGAAATTCTGGTTTTGCATCACATGCGTTTTTGATGCGTTTTTTAATACGATTTTTACGCAAATTCTTGGTTTAAACCACATGCGTTTTTTTATGCGGTTTTGATGCGATTTTTAAGCAAATTATTGTTTTACAACACATGCATTTTTGATGCATTTTTGATGCGGTTATTGTTGCGATTTTTGATGCGATTTTTAAGCAAATCTTTTGTTTTATAGTTGTTTTGCACAACATGAGTTTTTCATGCGTTTTTTATTGGATTTTTTTATGCGATTTTTAAGCAAATTCTTGTTTTACACCACATGCGTTTTTGATGCGATTTTTGATGCAATTTTTAAGCAAATTCTTGTTTTACAGAACATACAACTACCCGAGGTAGAAGTGTATGACAATGTGCTCATGTGTGCAGACCTGTTCTCAGCGGGGCCTGAAGCCCGGCCGGTATCTTTCCCACTGCAGAACATACAACTACCCGAGGTAGAAGTGTATGACAATGTGCTCGTGTGTGTAGACCTGTTCTCAGGGAGGCCTGAAGCTTGGCCTGTATCTTCCCCACTGCAGACATTGTGTGTAAGTGACAGGGGACCAGTGTTATCCCAAGTATTGACCTGGTGTTTGTACAATGATAAGATGTCAGCAGTTCTCCAGATGTTATTCCAGAGTTAGTTTGTTTAATAACGATATTCAAAAAGTTTTGTGGGAATATTAAATACTGAGATTACATTTTATGTAAAGTTCTGGACCAGCCTTAGCATTGGGCTATTGGAGGCATGCGTCAGTATTATGTTTGTGTAAATGATTACTTGCACTGTGAAGAAGATTCCCATTTGAAAATATTTTTGTTATGAAAGCAAAATTTTAGACCAGAGATTTCTGTGCAGTATATATGTGTATGAAAAGATATATACAAAGAGAAGAAGAATCAGTTTGTAGGTATCAGTTTTAATTACTGCCCAGTATGAACATTTAACATAAATCTGTCACTGTTAATGTTTTTCTTCAAGTTAATTATCTGATTAAAATCAATTACTGATTATACAATGAAAAAGATTGTTCTCCACAGGAAATGTCCAACTGGGAGCGAAAGGTGTGAGAACCAGATTCTAACAGAATGTGGACTGATAAAGGCAGGTAAACTGGTAGCATCCAAGGCACTCTTGATGGTACTTGCATTGATGGTGTATGACCTCACATATGCCCCAAGACTGCAAGGATCCATGTGGTAAGATCTAATTGGTATGTCCCAGGCTTTACAGCTGATGCTGCTAAATTCTGTTAGAGCTGTTTGATTTGCCTACAGAACAGTCCTGGCAGACCGGTGCCAATGAATATCATACCCGCCTCCAATGAAGAGAACAGATCTAGAGAGGCCTTCCCAGGTAGAATGAACCAGAGTAGGGGGGGGGGAATTGGTTTGAGACACTTGTCAGATAAACATGTGGAATCTGTGTATATTTGTGTGAATAGGAGATGTTCCAGCTAATCAGCTGAGATCAAGGTATAAATCCTGCCAGAAAGTGTAACACCAAGTTCAAATATAATGTACCCAATAATTACACATTGTCTAGGTGCCCTGTCCAGTGGATAATAAAGGTGTTTGATGTAGTTTAAGGACATGACATTATTGTATGTACTTAGAACAACGTTTATAGTTTATGCGGATGATGTTATCACCAGATTAGTATTTATTTTAACAATTGACAAGGGTTCCCGGCAAGTGCCAGTAAACATGAACTAAAAGACTTTTAATATGATGAACTCCATCACTGAGATGGGGCAGGCGCAGCTTGAGCCAGTACAAAGCGTTTGTCATGAACTGACGGCAGTGTCACAATTCTAAGCAGCCATGCAGACAAGTAACTTACCGGAGGAAGAGAATAGATACGGAGGGTTTGTGGTGTGACTACCACAAACCCTCCGTATCTATTCTCTTCCTCCACTAATCCGTCTACGTGGGAACTCACCCCAGGCTCACAGTATGAGGTGGTGTGTACATCCCGGTGACGTATAATAAGAGAGATGGTGTCTGACAGATGAGAAGGACCAAACCAAGTCCTGATGACATCAGTAAAGATCAAAGTAAAGACCTGAGTGAATCCGTCAGCAGTATCAAGTGTTTTAATAAGGACGTGACCAGGTGGAGGATAGTAATAAATCCCCCACTGGACACCACTGTGCAGTCTGACTCCACAGAAGACAGGAGAAGAAGAGGACGATGATGTACAGGACTTGCAATGAACTGATGGGACCCAAAACCTGAGGGTGATAGCATGAGATTGGTGATAGCATTATAGTATTAGTTGAGGCCCTATTGTTTATATTGTCTGAGGTTTATAATTATAATGTATGTAAATATGCTGCGGAACTGCAAATTACGATCTGAGGAGTTTTATGTGGAGGTGTGAGGTGAAGGTCACTTGTTGTTGTCACTCATATGTAAGAAGTACATGGCAGTAATGAGAGCCCAGAGGTTATGTTACCCGGGTGTCTTTAGGTTTGGGGAAGATGCTGCCCATGACCTGTTATATCTGCAGGGGTAAAAGTCCCATTAGGACAGTAAGTGACAGTGCGACAATTATTACCATTAATAAAAATGTAGACTGTATTAGTTATATATATTACAACCAGCAGCGGTTTGTAGATTATACCAAGACAACCATCCTGTATACTGAGGAGAATAGGGACAGTTAGGACCACTCCGAAACCTTGAAAGTCCAGGTACAAAGGGGGGTAGCTCATCTCAAGCTGGTGAAGAAATCCAAAACCCCTACCCGCCTGGCTCGAGTGGTCAGTAGTAGGTTGCTAGGAAAGACTCAGGGATAGAGTAATAATATTTTTAGGGGGGACTGTCAGGGATCATTACCATATATATTGTTTGCAAAAATATTATCCTTACATATATATATATCAGTGTATTTCACAAAGAGATTGGATCTATGGAACACAAAGGAGTCTGCATGACGGACACGCCTATGGAGACACCACCCCTGGAATGCAAGAGGAGTGTACAGAAGAACTTACAGCTGAGGAGCCAATGGGGCTTAAGCATGTCCCACATCTCTAGGGAGGGAACTTGTGTTTCTTTCTTTTGTTCAATAAAAAGTTCAGTTCACTTCCTACTCGACGGAGGTAGGATCTATACCAACTTGTCTCGTGGTATATTTTCTACATGCATGCCTGCTCTCAGTTTTCAATTTACAGAGGTGGCTATTCGGTGTGGAATAACAGGGAGAAGGAAGTTTAACCCTGACAATAGCAGCCTGGACATGCTGGGAGTTGTAGTGCTCTCCGCTTTTATCTCCTCCTGTAATGTCCTCTGATATCACATAGTAACAGTCTGGAAATGCTGGGAGTTATAGTCCTCTCCTCTTATACCTCCTCCTGTAATGTCCTCTGATATCACATAATAACAGTCTGGACATGCTGGGAGTTGTAGTTCTCTCTTATATCTCCTCGATGTAATGTCCACTGATTTCACATAATAACAGCCTGGACATGCTGGGAGTTGTAGTCCTCTCCTCTTATATATATATATATATATATATGCTCCTGTAATGTCCTCTGATATCACATAATAACAGTCTGGAAATGCTGGGAGTTGTAGTTCTCTCCTCTTATACCTCCTCCTGTAATGTCCTCGGATATCACATAATAACAGTCTGGACATGCTGGGAGTTGTAGTACTCTCCTCATATAACTCCTCCTGTAATGTCCTCTGATATCACATAATAACAGTCTGGACATGCTGGGAGTTGTAGTCCTCTCCTCATATATCTCCTCCTGTAATGTCCTCTGATATTACATAATAACAGTCTGGACATGCTGGGAGTTGTAATCCTCTCCTCATATATCTCCTCCTGTAATGTCCTCTGATATCACATAACAGTCTGGACATGCTGGGAGTTGTAGTTCTTATATCTCCACCCTGTAATGTCCTCTGATATCCCATAACAGCCTGGACATGCTGGGAGTTGTAGTTCTCTCCTCTTATACCTCCTCCTGTAATGTCCTCTGATATCCCATAACAGCCTGGACATGCTGGGAGTTTTAGTTCTCTCCTTTTATATCTCCCCCTGTAATGTCCTCTGATATCCCATAACAGCCTGGACATGCTGGGAGTTGTAGTTCTCTCCTCTTATACCTCCTCCTGTAATGTCCCCTGATATCACATAATAACAGCCTGGACATGCTGGGAGTTGTAGTTCTCTCCTCTTATACCTCCTCCTGTAATGTCCTCTGATATCCCATAACAGCCTGGACATGCTGGGAGTTGTAGTTATATTATTCCTCCTCCTGTAATGTCCTCTGATATCACATAATAAAAGCCTGGACATGCTGGGAGTTGTAGTTCTCTTATATCTCCTCCTGTAATGTCCTCTGATATCACATAATAACAGTTTGGACATGCTGGGAGTTATAGTTCTCTCCTCTTATACCTCCTCCTGTAATGTCCTCTGATATCACATAACAGCCTGGAAATGCTGGGAGTTGTAGTTCTCTGCTCTTATATCTCCTCCTGTAATTTCCTGATATCACACAATAATAGTCTGGACAAGCTGGGAGTTGTAGTCCTCTCCTCTTATACCTTCTCCTGTAATGTCCTCTGATATCACATAATAACAGTCCGGACATGCTGGGGGTTATAGTCCTCTTATATATCCTCCTGTAATGTCCTCTGATATCCCATAATAATAGCCTGGACATGCTGAGAGTTGTAGTTCTCTCCCCTTTTATCTCCTCCTGTAATGTCCTCTGATATCCCATAATAACAGTCTGGACATACTGGGAGTTGTAGTCCTCTCCTCTTATACCTCCTCCTGTAATGTCCTCTGATATCACATAATAACAGCCTGGACATGCTGGGAGGTTTAGTTCTCTCATTCCTTTTCCTATAATGTCCTCTGATTTCCCATAACTGTCTGGACATGCTGGAAGTTGTAGTTCCCTCCTCTTATATCTCCTCCTGTAATATCCTCTGATATCCCATAATAACAGCCTGGACATGCTGGGAGTTGTAGTTCTCTAATTTATTTTCCTGTAATGTCCTCTGATATCCCATAACAACTGTCTGGACATGCTGGAAGTTGTAGTTCCCTCCTCTTATATCTCCTCCTGTAATGTCCTCTGATATCACATAATAACAGTCTGGATATTCTGGGAGTTGTAGTTCTCTCCCCTTATATCTCCTCCTGTAATGTCCTCTGATATCCCATAACAGTCTGGACATACTGGGAGTTGTAGTTCTCTCCCCTTATATCTCCTCCTGTAATGTCCTCTGATATCACATAAAAGCCTGGACATGCTGGGAGTTGTAGTCCTCTCCTCTTATACCTCCTCCTGTAATGTCCTCTGATATCACATAATAAAAGCCGGGACATGCTGGGAGTTGTAGTTCTCTTATATCTCCTCCTGTAATGTCCTCTGATATCACATAAAAGCCTGGACATGCTGGGAGTTGTAGTACTCTCCTCTTTATATCTCCTCCTGTAATGTCCTCTGATATCACATAATAACAGTCTGGACGTGCTGGGAGTTGTAGTTCTCTCCTCTTAGATCTCCTCCTGTAATGTCCTCTGATATCCCATAATAACAGCCTTGACATGCTGGGAGTTGTAGTTCTCTCTTATTCCTCCTCCTGTAATGTTCTCTGATATCCCATAACAACAGAAGTTGATAGGGAAAATAGGGGGTAGGAGGAAACCTCCAGCTCACCAGCTCCACGTTTGTGTGTTCAGGTCTCGCCCAGATCTCCGCTCCGGCCCGCGGTAATAAGCACAAGAAAGAAGAAAGTAGGTTCCAGCGAGAGGAAAATACTGTGGGGAAACTCCGTTTACGCTTTATTCGTTTGTGAACAGCAAATAACGGACACAGGAACAAAATATTGTGGCAAGGTGGTTAAAAATGGCAGGTATAAAGCAGCCTACGCGTTTCAAGCACGATCTGTGCTCTTATTCATGGCTAGTTCAATTGTGCTGCTGTGAGCCTTAGGTGTAGTGATATACAAAACAGATAAAAGGCGGTGCCCAGGTAGTGACAATGCCCCAAGAATATAATGATGCAAGGGAAAAGTTTAACCCCTGCTGTCAGTGTCAAGAAATAACAAAAAAAGGGGAAAAAAGGATCAAATAGTGTGAATAAGTCTGGGCAATAGACGATAAATAGAATGAAAAACTGGCACTGGGAATATTATGGTCCCAGAGAAATAATAATGAGAACCTGAAGGGTGATGCAATGGTACATAAAACAATGTTACAAAAAATGTATAAATGGTAAATAAAAACTTGAATCGGCTCACAGGGCAACACTGATAAGTAACAATGAATAATAAAAAAATAATAAAAAGACAGGAAAAGAAAACCGAGAAAAGAAAAATATAAAATAGAACGAAAGATTGTAAATGGCATGAAAAGTAAATATTAACGATGATATTGTTGAATAGCAGAATACATTCGACACATGGAATAAAATATATGTACTAACTATACATAGTAAGCTGGTTGATATATCACAAAATACTGGCGTCTGTTCGTAACAAGCATAAAACATGACGGTACAAATAGAGTATCTATAATTGTGTCAAAAAAATGATTGAAAAAATATATAAAATAAAACATATGAATGGAAAAATGGGAAAATTAAGTAATGACAGAACAAAATGGATTGCTACAGTGAAAGTTAGTATCAAAAATTGATGATGACAAGCATGAGAAATGTACGCAGTAAAAATGGAGTATCTTTCGTTAATAGCATAAAAACGGATTATCTTCATGTAATGAAGAACTAAGTCTATCTAGCAAGTCACAGGAGAGAATAAAATTAACTATTGTATGCAGGGAAGTGTGTGCATAAGTGGACATATTTGATGATCGATTGGTGGATTTGGATAAGTATGTACAATGATGCACAATGAGTTCAAGAAGATGTGCGCATTGGTGTGCGCCTACAACAGTATATGATTGACAATGTGTGCATTATTTTGCAGAAAGATTGCCTGGATCCAGACAGTCACAACGGGAGAGCAGCCAGTGTGAACAGGACCCGACTGACAGGACAAGGAGAGCAAGAATGAAAAACAGCTACAAAGGTGATAATGCTGTATAGTAGCAAAAATAGACGACAGCAGAAATGTAGAGTCAAGAGATAGGAAATGAATTGTCGTAAGAAGTGTAGAAAATAGCAATTATAGTTAGAAAAGTAACATAGAATGTTAGCTAATGGCTTGCAAAAGAAAAGAAGGGGAGCTTGAAATAGGCTAGTATGTATGTCAATAAAGAAATGAAATTGAAGAGATGTCAATAATGAAACATAAGCTCCTTTTTATGATTCAGACCTGTAAGAAATCTTGTATTAAGGTGGTAGATCCAGAATGCTTCACGCGTTAGTAATCTATGTTTGGCATCACCACCCCTGTGACTTTTAGTTGATTTTTCAATGGCATAGCAATTGAAGGAATTAATATTTCTGTTGTGGCAGGTTATGAAATGTCTGCTAGCATTAGAAAAGGTTAACAATGGCCGGATTTCTTATGTAACTGAAATGCTCTAGGATTCTGATCTTAAATTTCCTGGTGGTGCAGCCAACATATTTCAAATTACAGTTAGTGCACTCAATAATGTACACTACATGGTCACTGTTACAATTGAGGTATCTTTTTATTGGGAAATTGGTTGTACCACTGGAATTGGAGAATTGCTTTGTAGTTTTACTGACAGTACACACTTTACAGGGATGAGACTCTCACCTGTAAAAGCCCGTATAGTGCAACCAAGTTGAAACGGTTTGATTAGGTGACAGATATGATGGGGACTGTAGTGCTATAGGTAAGATCATCAAAAGTAGGTTATTAGGAGGTCATTTCATAACTCCTTCTGACACAGAAGATACAACTGATTTACATAAGAAATGCAGATCTTTGGCCATCAAAGGATGTCCACTGTCTGACAAATGTTTAATTGGCCCTTTCCTCACCAAGGTGTGAGATGTGCTAATTAAGAATGTCACCAGGGCTTGTATCTGGCCTTAGATAGGATTCTCACCCAGAGTTAGAAATGATTGCCCCAAACATCCTGACCAAACATCTAAAGTTATGCAAATGGTTTCCTGGGGTGTGTCTGCCTGTGGACCAGGAGAAACATGTGACAATGGCTTATGTTCAAAGAAACTATGATACATCAAGGCAAACTCCATCATAATTGATATTTGTAGTGACCTACATAGCTAGTTATGATTAGGGGAAATAGCCCTCACATATATGTCAAATTCAAATCCATACGCCCAGAGGAAGTACCTGAAATTGGATATTGGCTAAAAACATGGGCCTATTATAGTGTTGTTTGCTATGCCCTGGTTGGTAAATGTCTGCACAGGTGAATGCAGGTAATATTCTATTTCTAGGGGATTCCTGCAAGGACACATGACCACTTTTATGTTTCTCTATAGAAATACAACTGTGTAATGGGAGGAGTATGCTTCATTATCATATGAACAGCCTCCTCTCAGTGACATCACCAGCCTCTCAGTGACATCACCAGCCTCCTTCCAGTGACATCACCAGCCTCTCAGTGACATCACCAGCCAGTGAACAGGAGGGAAAAACTGGGTTTAAAATGGCAGGAGAATAGAGGGTCAGTGTCGGTCTTTGGGGATCCATATCTCGGTTGGAGTGACTGCCCATATTTTCAGCTGTCCCCACAGCCAGGATATCGCCACTGTACATCAGTAAGGTTTTGTTCTGTTTCTTTTATCCCTTTTATTTTCATAAACGGTTTGATTGCATTGTAACTGTATGTATATTTTTTATCTTTTAATCTGACATCTATTTTATGTATTGCACTGCACTATTGTGTATTAAATTAGAAATATTTATAAGTCTCTTCCTTGTAGTCTTACAGAACTTAATCTTCCGAAGGTGAGGAACGTTACCTGTATTTTATGTTCCATTTAGATAATCTGGTATTGTAACTGGTGTTAAGGGAACATAGAGACGTAAGCCCCTATTGCCTAGATAAGTATAGGTGGTGGTAGCATACTGTGGTATAAATTATTGGGGTGTTGGAAACCTATGTGAGTAATTTAGCATAATCCTGTCATCTAGAGTAGGTGGGCGTGGATTTATGGGGTAAATTAATAAGCTCAGTAGTGTAGTTCACCCCTGTGACGTGACCTGAGATCGGCGATTGTCACAGGGACAAAATGTTTCCTACAATTCGACAGCCATTCTTGAGTATCATCTCGAGTTTAGCATCCTCGAAGAGTATGGGAATATAACAATGTACCATGTCCCTTATTTCGTTAAATTGGTTGCTAAATTGAAGGACAAGTCTGGGTTTTTGTATTCCTTGAGCAGCAGAGTGGTTGCTTTTTGACCTAACATTATCAATAGATAATGAGTCCCTCCTGTCCTTAGAGCAGACTATAGCTTGTGCTCTATTGAGAGTCCACTTCTTGTACCCCCTATTTGATAGTTTTTTTTACAAATTTTACGTTGTTCTAGTAAAAAGCTCTGATTGTTAGTACAGTTTCTCTTTGCCCTAGTCAGTTCCCCGACCGGTATTGAAGAAATGGTGTGCTTGGGGTGACTGCTGGAGGCATGGAGGATGGTATTGCCAGAAATGGGTTTATGAAAAATCTCGGTCTGAATGATTTTACTAACAGTACCCGTCAATGTCAGATCGAGGAAATTGATGGTAGTATGATGAGATGTATGAGTGAATCTCAAATTGAATTTTTTTTTAAATTAATGTACCTCAAAAATTCAGGTATGGCAGATACATCACCTCCCCATATGAACAGGAGGTCATCGATGTATCTGCCATACCAATGGAGCAACGGATTGAGAGCAGAAAATAGAGTACATTCCTCCCACCATGCCATAACCAGGTTGGCTAAGGACGGTGAAAATTTGGCACCCATAGAAACCCCTCTATTTTGGAGAAAAAAGCTACCTTCATATTGGAAATAATTGTGGGTCATTAAGAACTGGAGCACATCTAACATGAATAGCTGTAACGTATTATCATATGAGCTGTACTTGAGTAAATGATGTTCTAGGGCTTGGGTGGCTATGAGGTGGGGTATAGATGTGTATAATGACACCACATCGCAACTAAGCCAGGTGTGATTATGGCCCCAAACTTTATTGTAGAAAATTTGTAAGCCATCCTTGGTGTCTCTGAGGTGACCAGGGGTTCTCTGTACAAGAGGCTGTAACAGGAAGTCGAGCCACTCCGATAATTTTTCAGTCAGTGACCCAATGCCAGAGACGATGGGACGCATAGGTGGGGGGATGATTCCCTTATGCGTCTTGGGTAGAGCATAGAGGATAGGGGTGATAGGATTTTTAACTGACAAGTAATCGTATTGTTTCTTTGTAATTGTGCCACTACCGAGGCCTCTGTCAAGCAGGTTCACAAGGAGCTGCTGGAAGTCAGAGGTCGGATTGTGATCCAATTTAGTGTAGGTGTCAGTGTCAGATACTAGCTCCGTCACTTGGCTGACATATATGTCTCCATCCATGACGGTCACACTACCTCCTTTATCAGACATGCGGATGATAATATTTTTGTTGTCCCTGAGGGATTTAATTGCACTCTTTTGACTTTCCGTAAGATTGTGTTGGAATTTACTCTTTCTGCTGCGACTAGCGATTTTATTTAGTTCCCTTTCTATTGTAGACTGAAATCTGTCCATGGACTCAGTCCTGGACTGGATGGGATAAAAAGTGGGGATTGATGTAGGAAATTCTGCTGCTAGCGGACATACAAATGATTTATCCTGCTCAGCTAACTCTACCAGATTTGACAGAGCGACTTGCTCTTGAAACATAAATGGACGAAATATGTTATAGCTGGTTGAGTTCCTATCTGGGGTTAAAGGATCAATGTCTGTGTGGGCATCTACGTCTAGATAAAAATGCCATTTTATAGTCAGATTTCGTATGAATTTATTAATGTCTAAAAGGGTGTGAAAAATGTCAAAATCCTTGTTGGGAGCAAAATTAAGGCCAAGAGCGAGTACTTCGATTTGTGTAGGGGTGAGAGACAGTTTAGACAGATTGATCACGTCCATAGTATTCGTTAAAGTCTCTGGTTCCGTAATCGGCGTGGTAGTATGGCATCCGTCTTTCCGATGTTTCCTGCCCCCCCCTCCTCCCCCGTTTTTTGAGGGGCCATGTCTGGCAGGAAAAGAATGTCTGAATGAACCCGAATCTCTGGATGAATCCATGTCTGATACCCCCTCTGCTCCGTCAGTTGTCTCCTGCTCTGTGGAGCTTAAACTGACTCTGCGTTGGCTAGTGTATCATTGTCTAGGTCTCCACCGATCCTTCAGAATAGATTTGGCTCTATAATGGGAATTATCCCTCTGGCTCCAGTTATAAACCTCTCCTTTGGCATAATCCTCCGTATCCCTTTGGAATTTAGCTCTCTTGGTATCCATAATGGACTTTTCAAGTTGGTCTACATATTTTTGTGTCCTGGCTTCCAGAGTGCAAAAGTCGGGTGAGCTGGTCGATTTATTGATTTCCTCCTTAAGTTTGTTGATGTCCATATGTAGTTCAGCCAATTTTATTTCCTCATGTTTAGTTAGAAGGTTCAGTGAACATTCAGATAGGATGGTATTCCACTCTTGTGAAAATTCGGCTGAATACTTAAAAGTGGGAATTTTCCGTAGGCGTAAGCCTCTTGGGATTGTGAAGGATGGAGTGGACAGAAGTTAATGTTTATAATAATTTTCTTTTTTTAATAAAATATAGACTTAGGAGTTGTGTACATAATTGTGATGAAGCAATAGTAGGATTAGATAAGTATACGTGGCAAGATGGCCCCTGAACAGGGACTACGCCCTAATACAATAACAAGTCACATCCTGGTATGAACGAACTATGAACTATGAAAACATATCCAAAGGACCATATAAGGGTGAACCTATCCAAGGATGACACAAGTAACAAGAGGCTTATAGTGATACGTGCTTTTATAAAAGTGTGATAACATGTACCCACCCCCAGGAGAAAGGAGATATAGAACAAATGTGTGTAATAAAAAACTGCTCTCCTGACACTGAGTAAGGAGCTTTGTACCAGACTTTGTGTGGTGTGATTCCTTTCGTACGAACTCAGCGTATTATCCCTGCCGGTTGAGACTGATTAGTACCCGAACATTTTGGAGCCCAACGTGGGGCCACACTCGAGGGACAAGCCGTGTCCGTGATCGACGACCCCCAGACGCCTCAACATCGAATCGCCAGCCACGCTCCCAGGAAGTCTGATCAGCTTCAAATAAAACACGGTAAGGTTAAGTTCATGTTTATGAATATTGGCTCTTATTCGTGTGGGAGAGTGAGCAGGTGATAAGGTACCGAGGTATTTGTAGTCGATCCCGGCCACACTCTCAGCGACAGAGAGTTGACCCGCTGTGTGGCTCCAAGAATCATAGTATGAGATAGTCGCGTCTCGCCGGCATAGGTGATAAGTATAAGTGTAATAATTCAATTAGTCGCAGGGTATAGTTTGATACCATTAAGACGACAGAGACAGACAGTCAGTTATAATTGTGTTCAGAAACATCGAGAATAAGGTTTCATTCTCAGGACGGTGTTAGATATAGAACAGTATGTTTAATGTGTTTAAAACAAAGAGACAGGCAAAGGAAGGTGGTCCATTAACCGCAAAAGAGATAGTAGAAAAAAGAGAAGGCAAGAAGAATGTAGAAAATAGTAAGAAAGTTATGCACATATGTGGCATATTTATAGATGGAAGGTTACAACCAGGAGAATGGGCTGCAGCTCTTAGGGAAAACAAGGGAAGATTAAGTGACGAAGGAAAGTTAGATGAAGCATTAGCTTGGCAAAGAACAGCCATAGTCATAACTAAAGACAAGTTTACTGAGCAAGAAATACGAGACAGAAAGGGTAAAATCATCAAATATGTGTATTACAAAGAACGTGTCCAGCCACCGCCCTATAATGGCGACGGTGGAATTCTAACTTCGTGGGAGTGTCCCAATTGTGGTCAACAGAACCCGCCCCAAGTTGAATATTGTGTATCATGTCACTTTCCACGCCCCGATCCTCCCATATATGCCACGCCTTCGGCACCACTCCCCGCCCCAGGAGGCCATCTTGGTACACCTAAACCCGTTGCTCCGTTATGTCCGGTACTCACACAAGAAGGTGGATTTTATAAGCCCCCTCCGGAGGATAAGGTCACAGCTGACGTTCCTCTAATGCCAGTGACCACCCGTAGCGCCAACCCCCTTATATCCACTACACCCATCGCCCATCAATTAGCGGCCAGAAGGAGACGTATCCATCCTAATGATGATTCCCAATCCGAACATTCGGAGGGAGAATGGGGGGAAGAGATTACAATTATAATCCCGCCTGCTATACCTCCTTCACAGTCACCACCTCCCCCTAGTCGTCCACTACCCCTCCCTCTGGCTGTACGGCCACCCGTGGCCCCCCGACCACAATTCCCAGAATGGCCAGTGCCACCCCCTCCACCCCCTGAATCCATTCCGGAACAATGGAATCCCCAGATACAGCGTATGATATGGGAAGGGAATTCACTTTTATCAGTGGGACACGGGAATATGGTCACCCAAAGGGTAGACGCCATAGTGAACGCTGCCAATATGAATCTACAACATAGGGGTGGATTGGCAAGAGCCATCATCGAACATGGCGGTGCTTCCATTCAATCCGATTGTGATGACATTGTCCAGCTTTTAGGGCCACTCCCAACAGGACACGCTGTTCTCACGGGTCCGGGCCTTCTCCCCTGTAAAGTTATTATTCATGCAGTAGGGCCCCTGTACAACACTGCTAAACACTCCGAATGTGTAGCCTTGTTAAAACAAAGTGTCTGTTCAGTGCTTGACCTTGTTGAAAATAAAGTTTTCACTACGTTGGCCCTGCCCCTCCTTGGTGCAGGCATATTTGGATTTCCCCTCTATCAGTGTGCCGAGACTATAATCACCACAATAAAAGAACACGACCCCGTGCGCTCCAATCAAGAAATCCGAATCGTTAGTACTGACCCCTCAGCGGTAGCGGCCGCAGTAACTGCCCTTAAATCCCCATTTTCGCCATCTCTACTGTTCGGGTACTAATCAGTCTCAACCGGCAGGGATAATACGCTGAGTTCGTACGAAAGGAATCACACCACACAGAGTCTGGTACAAAGCTCCTCACTCAGCATCAGGAGAGGCGTCTGCTTTATTACACACATTTGTTCTATATCCCCTTTCTCCTGGGGGTGGGTACATGTTATCACACTTTTATAAAAGCACGTATCACTGTAAGTCTCTTGTTACTTGTGTCATCCTTGGATAGGTTCACCCTTATCTGGTCCTTTAGATATGTCTTCATAGTTCATAGTTCGTTCATACCAGGAAGTGACTTGTTATTTTATTAGTGCGTAGTCCCTGTTCAGGGGCCATCTTGCCACGTATACTTATCTAATCCTACTATTGCTTCATCACAATTATGTACACAACTCTATAGTCTATATTTTATTAAAGAAAGAAAATTATTATAAACATTAACTTCTGTCCACTCCATCCTTCACACTACCCGTAGACCCTCCTTCTAATCCCTGTGATACTCCAGTTCTAGCCCACGAACCTACCTCCCCCGAATGTCCTAAACCTGGTGTCTTGACCCGAGCATCCCCGGTCCCCCTTCTCAATCACATACCCCCAACGACCTATGCCCCGTTCACCCCACCCCAAGTCCAAAGCATATGTGCAATCCTAGAAGACCCAGAGAAAAATCCTATGGGATTTTACCGAAAGCTACGCCAAGTGCAGCAAACTTATTCCCCCACTTGGAAAGATTTGCTACACGTATCCAGTATTAAAGCCGGGGATAGGTTCTGGCCAATCATTAGCTCCGCTCTAGACACCGATAGAGTAGGTGACGACTGTACGTACCACTCCGGTGTTGAATTCACCCGCCAAATAAAAGCCTGGGCGCAGGACAGAATTGGGGACTCTACCACCAATATATCCGATTGCACTCAGGAAGAGATAGAATCTGTCGAGAAGTTTTTTACACGTATCCAAATGCTGTTTCAAGACCAAGGATATGACATGCAGAAGAAAGTACAGAAGACGCTTATCGTATCATCCTTCGTTACAGGACTCAGAGATCCTGTAAAAACCAAACTTTGCACCACCCGCCCAGAATACCCCGACATGGAACCCCGTCAAGTTCTTCTCATTGCCAAGGCTATAGATAGACAACTACAAGCTTCCTTTCAACACCCGACACCCAAGCCCGGACCCCTTATGCTTGCGGACATCGGTCCCCATCCCCTTTCGTCAGTACCTACCCCTATGTATACTCATCCACCACCACAATTTCCTCGCCCATCATTACAGAATTACCCATATTTGCAGGAACATCGCCCCTCACCCCGAAGACGGGATGATATCGTTTGTTACAATTGTGGGCGACCAGGACATTTCCGTAGCCAATGCCGTTCTCCTAGAGAAACTCAAGACACAAGCCGCAACCATCCCCCACCACATAGGTATCCTCGTCCACCTCCAACCTTTAACGGACCAGATAGGCATCCACCACTACAGCCAGACAGACCATAGGATAAAGGCAAGCCCGCAGAACTCATGGCCCTAACCAACCCCCGTATTGGACCCATTTCCTCCATCTATCTCACTGTAGACGGCCATGAGCTTCCTTTTCTAGTAGACACGGGTGCAGCCACCTCCGTAATCAAGACTTCTGACCTACCCTCCTCCTGTGCTCTTTCTGAAGACTTTCTTTCCTGCGTTGGAGTCGATGGAGTCGCCACTACGTCACGTCTTACGCAGCCTCTACCTATTGGGAAAAGTCAGAAATACGTCTCTCAATTTATAGTGTCAAAGACTTGCCCATTAAACCTTTTAGGAGCCGACCTCTTACACAAGCTCAAAGCCCATATTATATACGATGAATTGGGAATGCACCTTTCTACCAGTATCTCTCTTACGGACGAAGATACCTGTCTCCTCCGAACTGTACCGTTGTTTTTATCTCAACTGGCACCACACTCCTCAACCTCGGATATTCCACCGGATGTAGCCAGTTCTTTACCCCCCTCCCTCTGGTCCACCGGACCTGACGATATAGGCAAGCTACCTGTCCCTCCTGTCCGTGTTTTACTCAAAGATCCTACGGTGCCCCCGCCTCGTATTCCCCAATACCCCTTACGTCGTGACCAAGAAACAGCTACAAATCCAAGCCCTTCTGGACAAAGGTGCGCTAGTCCAGTGTATTTCACCAGCCAACACTCCACTTTTTCCTGTCATAAAGAAATCAATACCGGGTTCCCCTACTGTTTATAGATTAGTTCAAGACTTACGCGCTATCAATGCAGTAACTATCATGGAAACTCCAGTGGTGCCTAACCCACACACGCTCCTCAGTGACATTCCCCCTTCACATTCGTCCTTCACCGTTATTGACCTAGCCAATGCATTTTTCAGTGTACCATTACATCAAGACTCCCAGTATCTTTTCGCTTTCACTCATCAAGGCGCCCAGTACACTTGGACTGTCATGCCTCAAGGTGCGCAGAACTCCCCAAATCACTTCACTCAAGCCCTCACGTCTTCTCTTCTACCATGGATAGCTGCACATCCGGAAGCCACCCTTCTCCAATATGTCGACGACTTACTCCTATCAGCACCAAACACCTCCTTGTGTTCAGTTCTCTCTCTAAGTCTTCTCACATTTCTCGCACAAATTAACTGCAAAATCTCCAAAAAGAAACTGCAATGGTGTGCCCCAAAGTTATCTTTCTAGGACACTGTATTTCACAAGGATCACGACATCTCACCTCGGAACGAGTCTCTACTATTCTTGCCATACCTCTCCCTACTGGCCTTACGCAATTGCAGGCCTTTTTAGGAATGGTAACCTACTGTCGACAATGGATTCCCAACGCATCTCAACTCATGCATCCTCTATACGCCTGCGTTTCTGATCCCTCCTGGATGCCCAATCTCCCCCTTATTGCTGTACAATCGTTCCGTGAACTACAACATACCATTTCTACAGCCCCAGCCCTGGGCATCCCCAACTACCAACTACCTTTCCAACTATACATCTCAGAAAACCAAGGCCATGCATCTGCTGTCCTCACTCAAGCACATGGAGGAAAACCTAGACCTATTTGGTACTTCTCGGCGAAACTGGACCCTGTATCGCAAGCCGCACCCATGTGCCTACGAGCTGTGCTGGCTGCACAGATATTACCGGACAAAACATCACCCTTTATTCTCGGACATCCAGTCACCATTTTAGCTCCACATGACTTATCCGCAATCATACTTCAAAGTCAACAAAAACAACTTTCCTTACAACGACGTATGCGTCTTCAATGTTCTCTTCTCCTTCCAGACAACGTCACTTTACAGCGCTGCCATACGCTTAATCCGGCCACCCTTCTGCCCCTTGTAAGGGGGGATCAAGACCAAGAACCCCATACAGAATCAGATCATGCACAATCTCATGACTGCTTACAACTTATGCAGCAGCAAGCAACATCTCCCTGCACGGTATCTGACACTCCACTTGACAACCCGGACCTCATTCTTTTCACTGATGGATCACGTTATGCTGATGAACAAGGTAAATTCCACACTGGATACGCTGTGGTATCACTGCACGAAACCATCCGAGCAGGCCGGATGCCACCCCAAAATCTGCACAAGAAGCTGAATTAAAAGCCCTCACAGAGGCATGCTACGAAGCGGCCAACCACACAGCTAACATATATACGGATTCCAGATACGCCTTCGGTGTGGCTCACGACTTTGGACAGATCTGGGCAATCAGAGGTTTTGCAACAGCTGCTGGTACCCCAATCAGGCATGCGCAAGCTGTGGCTGAATTACTTGAAGCCTTGACTCGTCCAGAAAAAGTGGCCATACTCAAGACCAAAGCCCATGGAAAAGCCCAAACAGAAGAAGCACAAGGAAATAAGCTGGCAGACGAGACGGCAAAATGGGCAGCAACTTACGGAAAAGAGTCAGAAGGGAGTCCGGATAAAACAAGCTACCTTCAGATTATGACTAGGTCACGGGCCAGAGAACAGATACCAAATGTGGAAGGGACCGACGCCATCAACCAAGTTACCATCTTCCAGAACAATAGTACCCCTGAGGACAGACAGCAATGGCAGACGGAAGGAGCAAATGTGGATAAACAAGGAATATGGAGAAAGGACAAACGAGTTGCCCTCCCGAGAGCCCTGTACCCAGCAATTGTACAGTGGGCACACGGTCCTACCCACCGAGGGAAAAACCAGATGGTAACGGCAATCAACAAACTATACCTGGCCCCAGGAATATCCACCCCTGTCACCCAGTATTGCCGGACATGCATAATCTGCAATCGATGCAACCCTGGAAGGACTATGACCACTCCTGCAAAACACCTCGCCAGGACATCCTATCCGTTTCAAAGAATTCAAATAGATCACACACAACTGCCTAAAAGTGGCAAATACGAATATCTACTAGTGGTAATCGATATGTTTTCAGGATGGCCCGAGGCTTACCCGGTCACCAATATGACAGCCAGGACTACGGCAAAGAAACTTATGAAAGAAGTAATATGCAGATTCGGAATTCCAGAAGTAATAGAAAGCGATCAAGGACCAGCCTTTACTGCAGATATCACATCGGCGATTTGGAAATTAGTCAGGGCTGATCTAGGACTACATACTCCATACCATCCTCAAAGTAGCGGGAAAGTAGAAAGACTTAATGGTACCCTAAAAAACAAACTTTTGAAAGCCAGCCAAGAACTGAACATGGCATGGCCAGAACTATTACCTATAGCATTATACTCGGTTAGGAACACCCCTAGAGCCCCTACAGGATTGACGCCTTATGAAATACTATTTGGTGGTCCCCCAAGGTTAGGCCACTACTACCCCCAGCAGCTTAGCATGGGAAATGACAATCTAGTGAACTTTGTAATTGCATTATGTAAGGAACTGACAATAACACATTCTGCAGTATACTCCTCTTTTCCAGATCCGGAAGCAGATACTACCACCCACGACATTAAACCTGGAGAATTTGTGGTAGTCAAGAAGCATGTCCGAGGATCTCTAGAATCACGATTCGAGGGCCCATACCAAGTCATACTGACCACCCCTACCGCTGTGAAAGTTGAGGGTCGCCCTACTTGGATTCACGCTTCCCATTGCAAACGAGTGGAAGTTCCGAAATGATCCAGTATATCCTTTTGTGTGATACAGCATGGGTAGTAACCGGACAGGTAGCGGTCACTAAGATCGACGATATGACTGTCCTCTGGTTTAATTCAAGCAACACCCATGTAGCCACTTACACATTCGATTGTCAAATAATAGACTGTAACCATAGACAGTGGGGACACGGGTTGAACTATGATTGGGGAAGACACTGGATCAAAACCATAGGAGAAGGAGAACAATATATATGTGTTACGGATGATAATTGGGGAACTCAGGGTAAATACTGGGGCTCCGTGGGATGGAACACTGGAAGAGATTGGGGATATCAACCCCCTAGCGCTTTAAACAAAAAGGATGATAGCGGAAAATCTCTAATAACTAGGATGACCCTTACTAAGACCGCATTTCGTAGCCAGTGTCAAAATGTAGGTAGCTGTAATCCACTGATTCTAACAATAGAAAATCCCAAACACACAGAAGGGGGACAGTATTGGCTGTCGTCTTATATAGGAAATCTCGGCTATGTGGGACCTGAGGGTCCATTTAGAATTATGGATATGGTAAATTCCACAGAATGGGAAAAATTGATTATTGAACAGCCAAACCCTGTTGCCCCTAGGATCCGAACCATCTCACAAATAGTTGCAATCGCGAACCCAGGATTCGAAGACACTATGGCTATAGAAACTGGATTTGGGGATACAAATCTATGGTTGGAATGGATGAAATATTCCGCCACTAAAGTAAACAAAAGTAATTGCTATGTTTGTGCTGGGGCTAGACCCCATTTAGGTATGGTACCTTTAGGAATCCCAAAACAAATTCAGCCATGTTTTTTTAGTTTATTCACCAATACTACTACTGAACAAAATGAGTGTGAAAATTGGAAGAAAGAATATCCTATCATAACTGAGACCCCCAAGAATCGAGAGGGACTTACTATATACCCCGGGAACTACACCTGCTATGTAAATTATGAGGGAGAAGGGAGATTTGTAGGAAACTTTAGTAACCAGTGGTGTGGGACGTATAGCTCAATAAATGGAAGCCTCCTTCAGAACCAGGTCCAGTCATTAGGGGATATATATTGGATCTGTGGGGACATGAAAATTAGAACTCGGATCGAAGGGAACTGGAAGGGAGAATGCACCCTGGCGAAAGCGATCATGCCTTTTCATATACTCTCTGAGACCCAAGAGACCACCTCTCAAAATAGTCACATATTAACAAGGGAAGATAGAGATTTGAAAGGAAGTTTTGACCCCCATGTGTATATAGATGCTATAGGAGTCCCAAGGGGGGTCCCAGATGAATTCAAGGCCCGGGATCAGGTAGCAGCTGGATTTGAATCATTAATCCCTATGATCACAGTTAACAAAAATGTAGATTGGATAAATTATATCTATTACAACCAGCAACGGTTTGTTAACTATACTAGGGACGCTTTACAAGGTCTAGCTGACCAGTTAGGACCCACATCTACTATGACTTTCCAGAACCGTATGGCCCTTGATATGATACTAGCAGAAAAAGGAGGCGTTTGTGCCATGATAGGTACTACCTGTTGTACTTTTATTCCAGATAACACAGGACCAAACGGCAAAGTAACCATGGCAATCAAACAGATTGTTTCTTTATCCGAGGAATTAAAACGAAATTCAGGTTTCACAGACCCATGGGATCAGTATTTCTCATGGTTAACCGGATGGCAGAAAATTCTGGCCCAAATTGGGATTGTAATCTTAATTTTTCTAGTGCTTTTCGCAGTTATTGCTTGTTGTGTATTACCATGTATGAAGAAATTAATGACTAAAACTATAACTGAAGTAACTCCCACTTTTATGTTTTCTTCAGAAATTGAAGGACTTTTACCAACTCCATCCATGAAAACAACCACCCTTTATCGAGACTATTGTTCTGAAGATGAATAGATAGTGTAGGGTGTGCACCGACTCTTTAAGTCCAGCTACAAAGGGGGGTCTCCTAATAGGGGAGGCTCGTCTCAAACTGGTGAAAAAATCCTTTTACTCCCCTTTCCCAGAGCACGGACACACTTAGGTTAAGAAATGAAGAAAATAATGATAAAAGGGGGGACTGTGAAGGATGGAGTGGACAGAAGTTAATGTTTATAATAATTTTCTTTCTTTAATAAAATATAGACTTAGGAGTTGTGTACATAATTGTGATGAAGCAATAGTAGGATTAGATAAGTATACGTGGCAAGATGGCCCCTGGACAGGGACTACGCCCTAATACAATAACAAGTCACATCCTGGTATGAACGAACTATGAACTATGAAGACATATCCGAAGGACCATATAAGGGTGAACCTATCCAAGGATGACACAAGTAACAAGAGGCTTATAGTGATACGTGCTTTTATAAAAGTGTGATAACATGTACCCACCCCCAGGAGAAAGGAGATATAGAACAAATGTGTGTAATAAAAAACTGCTCTCCTGACACTGAGTAAGGAGCTTTGTTCCAGACTTTATGTGGTGTGATTCCTTTCGTACGAACTCAACGTATTATCCCTGCCGGTTGAGACTGATTAGTACCCGAACAGGATCATGCTTTTAGAGATATAATTTTGCAATGTAGTCAGGTCCCACCAAACTCTGGCTTCATGAGCGGATAATTTCTCCAATTTTCTGAATTGGTTATTTAACGCTGTATTAAAATTTTTGTGAGAGACTTATGTCTCCAAAAACTGCTGCTGCCCTCACGGCTCTAGATCTAGTGAAGTCCCGTGACATGTTGGAATTCAAAAACGTTCGAAGATAGCCGTAATAGGAGAGTCAATCGCTGACCATACACGTAATGTATATTTGATCCTTTTTCCCCTTTTTTCTTATTTCTTGACACTGACAACAGGGGTTAAACTTTTCCCTTGCATCATTGTCACTACCTGGGCACCGCCTTTTATCTGTTTTGTATATAACTACACCTAAGGCTCACAGCAGCACACTTGAACTAGCCATGAATAAGAGCACAGATCGTGCTTGAAACGCGTAGGCTGCTTTATACCTGCCATTTTTAACCACCTTGCCACAATATTCTGTTCCTGTGTCCGTTATTTGCTGTTCACAAACGAATAAAGTGGAAACGGAGTTTCCCCACAGTATTTTCCTCTCGCTGGATCCTACTTTCTTATCCCATAATGACAGTCTGGACATGCTGTGAGTTGTAGTTCTCTCCTCTTATACTCCCTCCTGTAATGTCCTCTGATATCACATAACAGCCTGAACATGCTGGGAGTTGTAGTTCTCTCCTCTTATACCTCCTCCTGTAATGTCCTCTGATATCACATAATAACAGTCTGGACATGCTGGGAGTTGTAGTTCTCTCTTATATCTCCTCCTGTAATGTCCTCTGATATCCCATAATAACAGTCTGGACATACTGGGAGTTGTAGTCCTCTCCTCTTATATCTCCTCCTGTAATGTCCTCTGATATCACATAATAACAGTCTGGACATGCTGGGAGTTGTAGTTCTCTCCTCTTATACCTCCTCCTGTAATGTCCTCTGATATCACATAATAACAGTCTTGACATGCTGGGAGTTGTAGTCCTCTCCTATCTCCTCCTGTAATGTCCTCTGATATAATATAATAATAGCCTGGACATGCTGGGAGTTGTAGTTCTCTCTTATATCTCCTCCTGTAATGTCCTCTGATATCACATAATAACAGTCTGGACATGCTGGGAGTTGTAGTTCTCTCCTCATATATCTCCTCCTGTAATGTCCTCTGATATCACATAACAGCCTGGACATGCTGTGAGTTGTAGTTCTCTCCTCTTATACCTCCTCCTGTAATGTCCTCTGATATCACATAATAACAGTCTGGACATGCTGGGAGTTGTAGTCCTCTCTTATATCTCCTCCTGTAATGTCCTCTGATATCCCATAATAACAGTCTGGACATACTGGGAGTTGTAGTCCTCTCCTCTTATATCTCCTCCTGTAATGTCCTCTGATATCACATAACAGCCTGGACATGCTGTGAGTTGTAGTTCTCTCCTCTTATACCTCCTCCTGTAATGTCCTCTGATATCACATAATAACAGTCTGGACATGCTGGGAGTTGTAGTCCTCTCTTATATCTCCTCCTGTAATGTCCTCTGATATCACATAATAACAGCCTGGACATACTGGGAGTTGTAGTCCTCTCCTCTTATATCTCCTCCTGTAATGTCCTCTGATATCAGTACGCTTATTTAAATATATACATAGAGTGAAAATCCACACTAAATAAAGAAATTCCTGTTCAGAATGTTTGAGTCAACTTTAATATAGGGCGTATTTGGAATTGTTTAATTTTATTATTAGAATAATTTTCAATGGCGCGATACAACCGCAAAACATTGCGACAAGCACCCCCTCCCCCACGGCGCGTATGTCTTGGGCGTCCTAGTGGAGGGAGCGTCCTGGTGGAGGGAGCGTCATGGTGGGGTGGAGCGTCATGGTTTGGGGCTGCTTTGATACCTCAGGGTCTGGATTCCTGGAGATCATTGATGAAAAATGGATGCTACAAGACAATGCTATAAAGCACACAAGTAAAGAACGGTGGAAAATAAAAATATTGTGTTTTGGAATGACCAAAGTCCTGACATTTCCTGTGTAGTGAAGTCTGTATATGTCTGACCCTGGCCAATCCCTCTTTTATACAGCTGTCAATTGGGGGCTATCCTGGGGACTACAACTTTTAAATTCTCCCTTCAGCAAAGTATACAACTCATTGAAAGGTCAAAGAAAAATTAAGATTACAATCCCAATTTGGGCCAGAATTTTCTGCCATCCGGTTAACCATGAGAAATACTGATCCCATGGGTCTGTGAAACCTGAATTTCGTTTTAATTCCTCGGATAAAGAAACAATATCACATAATAACAGTCTTGACATGCTGGGAGTTGTAGTCCTCTCCTCTTATATCTCCTCCTGTAATGTCCTCTGATATAATATAATAATAGCCTGGACATGCTGGGAGTTGTAGTTCTCTCTTATATCTCCTCCTGTAATGTCCTCTGATATCACATAATAACAGTCTGGACATGCTGGGAGTTGTAGTTCTCTCCTCATATATCTCCTCCTGTAATGTCCTCTGATATCACATAACAGCCTGGATATGCTGTGAGTTGTAGTCCTCTCCACTTATAGCTCCTCCTGTAATGTCCTCTGATATCACATAATAACAGTCTGGACATGCTGGGAGTTGTAGTTCTCTCCTATCTCCCTGTAATGTCCTCTGATATCACATAATAACAGCCTGGACATGCTGGGAGTTGTAGTCCTCTCCTCTTATACCTCCTCCCTGTAATCCACTGACCTTCATTCAGAACCCTTTCAATGAGTTGTATACTTTGCTGAAGGGAGAATTTAAAAGTTGTAGTCCCCAGGATAGCCCCCAATTGACAGCTGTATAAAAGAGGGATTGGCCAGGGTCAGACATATACAGACTTCACTACACAGGAAATGTCAGGACTTTGGTCATTCCAAAACACAATATTTTTATTTTCCACCGTTCTTTACTTGTGTGCTTTATAGCATTGTCTTGTAGCATCCATTTTTCATCAATGATCTCCAGGAATCCAGACCCTGAGGTATCAAAGCAGCCCCAAACCATGACGCTCCACCCCACCATGACGCTCCCTCCACCAGGACGCTCCCTCCACTAGGACGCCCAAGACATACGCGCCGTGGGGGAGGGGGTGCTTGTCGCAATGTTTTGCGGTTGTATCGCGCCATTGAAAATTATTCTAATAATAAAATTAAACAATTCCAAATACGCCCTATATTAAAGTTGACTCAAACATTCTGAACAGGAATTTCTTTATTTAGTGTGGATTTTCACTCTATGTATATATTTAAATAAGCGTACATACATACCCACACATTATATTAAACTCACCCATTACGTATAGACCTATATGCGCACATTCAATATCCTAAGTTTGCTCAGCCCATTTAGTTACACTGTGCACATGAGAAGGGTGGAGGACAGTGCGGCGTGCACAGTAAGCCACCACAGATCTCCCAGCTAATGCACAGATATAGTGCCAGCACCAAGCTCAATACATATATATACTGCACCAGAACCAAGCTCATACATATATACATCGCCAGAACCAAGCTCATACATATATACAGCGCCAGAACAAAGGTGAGTACATATATACAACACCAGAACAAAGCTCAATACATATATACTGCACCAGAACAAAGCTCATACATATATAAAGCACTAGAACCAAGCTCAGTACGTATATATACATCCCAGAACCAAGCTCCTTACATATATACACCAGAACCAAGCTCATACATATATACAGCACTAGAACCAAGCTCAGTACGTATATATACATCCCAGAACCAAGCTCCTTACATATATACACCAGAACCAAGCTCAGTACATATATACAGCGCCAGAACCAAGGTGAGTACATATATACACTACCGTTCAAAAGTTTAGGCGCACCCAGACAATTTTGTGTTTTCCATGAAAACTCACACTTATATTTAACAAATGAGCTGCAAAATAACTAGAAAATATAGTCAAGACATTGACAAGGTCAGAAATAATGATTTTTATTTGAAATAATGATTTTCTCCTTCAGACTTTGCTTTCGTCGCTCCATTTGCATCAATTACAGCATTGCAGACCTTTGGCATTCTAGCTGTTAATTTGCTGAGGTAATCGGGAGAAATTTCACCCCGTGCTTCCAGAAGCCCCTCCCACAAGTTGGATTGGCTTGATGGGCACTTCTTGCGTACCATACGGTCAAGCTGCTCCCACAACAGCTCTATGGGGTTGAGATCTGGTGACTGCGCTGGCCACTCCATTACAGATAGAATACCAGCTGCCGGCTTCTTCCCTAAATAGTTCTTGCATCATTTGGAGGTGTGCTTTGGGTCATTGTCCTGTTGTAGGATGAAATTGGCTCCAATCAAGCGCTGTCCACAGGGTATGGCATGGCGTTGCAAAATGGAGTGATAGCCTTCCTTATTCAAAATCCCTTTTACCTTGTACAAATCTCCCACTTTACCCCAGACCATCACATTACCTCCACCATGCTTGACAGATGGCGTCAGGCATTCTTCCAGCATCTTTTCAGTTGTTCTGCGTCTCACAAATGTTCTTCTGTGTGATCCAAACACCTCAAACTTCCATTCGTCTGTCCATAACACTTTTTTCCAATCTTCCTCTGTCCAATGTCTGTGCTTTTGCCCATATTAATCTTTTCCTTTTATTAGTCAGTCTCAGATATGGCTTTTTCTTTGCCTCTCTGCCCTGAAGGCCAGCATCCCGGAGTCGCCTCTTCACTGTAGACGTTGACACTGGCGTTTTACGGGTGCTATTTATCCATCAATATTTTAATTGAAAATTTTTCAAAATGACAAATATAATACACAATAACCACAAACACATGGTTGTACAAAAACGCAGTATAGCACGTGATATACTTAGTACATAGAACTGGCATAGTGTCGTAAATGGGCAACTCAGAATCATTCTAAGCACCCCCACATTTATACAAAGTACTAACCCTGCGAAGAGAGAAAATACATTAAAACGCGTTGCATGTGGTCAACACGCACAGAAAGGCCCTGAAAATAGGGCAAAAACATATATACAGAAAACCAAAAATAGAGTTTCAGGTTTAAATATATCGGTTTCAAACATGCATTACGGGGATATACAATTTTGAGGAAAAAGATGCCAATTCTTCCAGGTCTCTACATACTGCGGGTATCTGTGATCTTTATATTCCATCATTTTTTCGTAAGCACATGTAGTATTTAGCATGTCATATATTTCCCCCACAGAGGGATGGTTCACCCTCTTCCAATACCTAGTTATCCCTAATTTAGTAGCCAAGAGGATATGTGCCACAAGTACCCTATTTTCTATAGGTATCTTATTTATTCCGAGAAAAAGAAGTGCTAAAGATGGTGATAGCGGAATGACCCTATTGCACAACCCGGAAAGCAGTTGAAAAATCAATGACAATAGACAAGCAAGACAAGGGCAAGACCATAGTATATGTATGAGAGTACCTCTGTGCCCACAACCCCTCCAGCAAAGATCAGAAGAACCCGGGTACATACGGCTCAATTTATCGGGTGTATAATACCATCTGAGGGCTGTTTTGATAGCGGCTTCATAATGAGATACACATTTAAAAGTAGAAACAAGGAATTTCAAGGAGTATGTCCATTGGGATACAGCGAAGGTCTGGCCTAGGTCCCTCTCCCAAGCAAGGAGGGGGGAGGTTTTAACAAACGAGGATTTAGAGCCAATACAGAATAAAGGGGTTTAAGGCGGACTGGGGTATCTGATGGGGCTGACCATAATTGGAATACGTCCGCATTGGCTGAAAGTACGCTCAAATCCATAGTGGGTAAGAAATGTCTAATTCGTAAGTATTTATAAAAATCTCTATGTGCAATACTATATTTATGGGTCAGTTCCGAATACGGGGCTAACTTCCCGCCATCCAATAGATCCGTTAAGTATACTATGCCTCTCTCTTTCCAAGAGTCCAGTTTCATGTCTAGAAGAGCAATGTGAAATATCTCAATAGGCGTTACATGCTGTAAGGAAATTTGGGAAAATTCGCTACCAGAGTGAAATTTTTTCCAGTAAAACAGAGAAGTAGACAAAAAATAGGGAAGACGTGCTGGTAAAGCTATTGTAGTCAGAGCCGCTATTAGTAAAGCCCTCAAGTTTTGACCCAGAGCTAAAAAGGTCTCTTTGTGTATCCAGTGTTGAGACACATCCCCAATCCACCAATTCCTTAATAACGATACTTGAGTTGCGTAATAATAATAATCTGAAATGTTAGGCAAACTTAAACCGCCAAACTTTTTATCTCTGTTAAGAATTGAAGAGGCAATTCTAGGTTTGCCCGGTTTCCAAATGAAGTTGTTTAACAGTTTCTGTATTTTATTAAAGAAGGAGGCTGGTAGACGGATAGGGACGGTTCTGAAGATATACAAAATTTTGGGCAGAATTAACATTTTGAAGGCTGCTATACGACCCACCCATGAGCTTTCAGATTTATTATACAATTGCATATCTTGTTCTATAATTTTCAACAAAGGGATGTAATTATATTTATATAAATCCTGTACCGATTTAGTAACCTCTATACCAAGATACCTCACATGTTGTGACTGCCAATCCATCAGGAATTTAAATTTTAGCTAAGCCAGTGCTTCCGCCTGGATATTAAAAGGCAAGATTTGGGATTTATGCTCATTAATTTTGTATAGGGAGAGAGATCCAAATTCCTTAATTACCGCCATTGCTACCTCCAAGGATGTCTCCGGCTGCTCCAGTGTCAACAAAATATCAACAGCAAATAACGAAATACAATGCTGTCTATCACCTATCCGGACTCCTCGAATTTCTGAGTGTGACCTAAGCGCTTGGGCCAATGGTTCTATAGACAATACAAATATCAAAAGGGGTACTATTTAATGAAGCTGCCAGTTGAGGACCTGTGAAGCGTCTAGTTCTCAAACTAGAGACTCTAATGTACTTGTCTTGTTGCCCAGTTGTGCAGCGGGGCCTCCCACTTCTCTTTCTACTCTGGTTAGAGCCTGTTTGTGCTGTCCTCTGAAGGAAGTAGTACACACCATTGTAGGAAATCTTCAGTTTCTTGGCAATTTCTCGCATGGAACAGCCTTCATTTCTAAGAACAAGAATAGACTGTCGAGTTTCACATGAAAGCTCTCTTTTTCTAGCCATTTGGAGAGTTTAATCGAACCCACAAATGTAATGCTCCAGATTCTCAACTAGCTCAAAGGAAGGTCAGCTTTATAGCTCCGCTAAACAGCAAAACTGTTTACAGCGGCGCTAACATAATTGCACAAGGGTTTTCAAGTGTTTTCTAATCATCCATTAGCCTTCTAACACAGTTCGCAAACACAATGTACCATTAGAACACTGGAGTGATGGTTGCTGGAACTGGGCCTCTATACACCTATGTAGATATTGCATTAAAAACCAGACGTTTTTGCAGCTAGAATAGTCATTTAGCACATTAAAGGGATCCTGTCATCAACATCTTACCTGTCAAACTAGCCTGACCCCTCAATGGCTGCAGCTGTCCAGAGTTCGTTCCTGTCGCTCTTCTTTCCTGAAGTCCTCCTCTGTCGGTAAATGTAGTCGTTTAAACTCTTCCCGCCTTTTATGGTAATTAGTTTTCCCTCTGGGATGCAGCTTCTTAAAGAGGCTCTGTCACCAGATTTTGCAACCCCTATCTGCTATTGCAGCAGATAGGCGCTGCAATGTAGAGAAAAGTAACGTTTTTATTTTTTTAAAAACGAGCATTTTTGGCCAAGTTATGACCATTTTTGTATTTATGCAAATGAGGCTTGCAAAAGTCCAAGTGGGCGTGTTTAAAGTAAAAGTCCAACTGGGCGTGTATTATGTGCGTTACATCTGGGCATTTTTACTACTTTTACTAGCTGGGCGTTCTGACGAGAAGTATCATCCACTTCTCTTCAGAACGCCCAGCTTTTGGCAGTGCAGACACACAGCGTGTTTTCGAGAGATCACGCTGTGACGTCACTCACTTCCTGCCCCAGGTCCTGCATCGTGTCGGCCACATCGGCACCAGAGGCTACAGTTGATTCTGCAGCAGCATCAGCGTTTGCAGGTAAGTAGCTACAGACTTACCTGCAAACGCTGATGCTGCTGCAAAATCAACTGTAGCCTCTGGTGCCGATGTGTCCTCGCTCGTCCGACACGATACAGGACCTGGGGCAGGAAGTGAGTGACGTCACAGCGTGATCTCTCGAGAACACGCTGTGTGTCTGCACTGCCAGAAGCTGGGCGTTCTGAAGAGAAATGGATGATACTTCTTGTCAGAACGCCCAGCTAGTAAAAGTAGTAAACACGCCCCGATGTACGCACATAATACACGCCCAGTTGGACTTTTACTTTAAACACGCCCACTTGGACTTTTGCAAGCCTCATTTGCATAAATACAAAAATGGTCATAACTTGGCCAAAAATGCTCGTTTTTAAAAAATAAAAACGTTACTGTAATCTACATTGCAGCGCCTATCTGCTGCAATAGCAGATAGGGGTTGCAAAATCTGGTGACAGAGCCTCTTTAACACCGGCCACCACCGGCACCTGTCCGGCCCTGACTGGCTAAGGAGCTGTCAATTGAAAAGAAGGAGGTGGAGTCCACTCTGAGACGCTGGAGGAATGAAAATCTGACTCTTTTCAGATGAAGATTTGACTCTTTTCTGCTCATTTGCATACGGCGTGGGACCACTGAAAAACGGAATACTAAAGGTACAGAGCTTACTTAGAACATATTTATAGCTTAGATGACAATGATTTTTCACCCACTTTCACCAGGTATTGCTGGCTTTATAGCTAAAATGCTGGTGACAGGTTCCCTTTAACAATGTATAGAGTGTATTTCTGATTCATTTAATGTTATCTTCATTGAAAAAAACTGTGCTTTTCTTTCAAAAATAAGGAAATTTCTATGTGACCCTAAACTTTTGAACGGTAGTGTACAACACTAGAACCAAGCTCATACATATATACAGAACCAGAACAACGCTCTGTAGATATATACAACACCAGAAACAAGCTCAGTACATATATACATCCCCAGAACCAAGCTCATACATATATTCAGCCCCAGAACCAAGCTCAGTACATATATACACCAGAACCAAGCTCATACATATATACAGCACCAGAACCGAGCTCAGTACATATATACAGCACCAGGACAAAGCTCAGTACATATATACAACACCAGAACAAAGCTAAGTCCATATATACAGCATCAGAACAAAGCTCAGTACCGTCCTGCTGGAAAATGAAATCAGCATCTCAAAAAGCGTGTCAGCAGAGGGAAGCATGAAGTGCTGGGAAATGTCCTGCTAGACCAGACATGGGCAAACTACGGCCCGCGGGCCACATACGGCCCGTTAGGCTTTTTAATCCGGCCCGCCGAACTTGTCCAAGATATATCCGTCCTCAGCAGCTGCTAGTTCGCGCAGGAGGACGGATATATCCGTCCTGTGATCGCGCGGGTACTGACAGTTTACCCACGCGATCAGCGGCAGGAGCACGGCTGTTATACACAGCCTGGCTCCTGCTGCAACTGCCGGAATCGAAGCACGCGCCGATTCCGGCAGTTTAACCCATTAAATGCCGCTGTCAACAGTGACAGCGGCATTTAATGTGTTTGACAGAGGGGGGAACTCCCTCTGTCTCCCGATCGGCGCCCCCGCAAACAAATCGCGGGTCGCCGTCGGGTTTCCATGACAGCCGGGGGTCTAACAAAGACCCCCAGGTCTGTCTTCAGCATCTGCCTGTTAGGCGATGCCAGAGGCATGACCTAACAGGTTGCCTGTCAGTTTTACACTGACAGGCAATAATGCTTTGGTATACGAAGTATACCAAAGCATTATATATGCGATCGGCACATCGCATAGTGAAGTCCCCTGGTGGGACTAAAAAAAAAAAAGTAAAACCGTTAAATAAAGTTTGTGAAAAAAAAAATAAAAAAAATTACAGTCAAAGTCAAATAAAACTACTTTTTTGCCCCAAAAAGTGGTTTTATTTAATAAAACGGTCAAAACAAATCACACATACACATATATGGTATCCCCGCGATCGTAACAACTTGACCAATAAAATGAACACATTAATTAAACCGCCGGATGAACGGCGTCCAAAGAAAACGCAAAAAACAACGGCAAAATTCTCTCTTTTCTCCCATTCCCCCCATAAAAAATAAAATAAAAGTTCATCTATAAGTCCTATGTACCCCAAAATAGTACTAATGAAAACTACACATTGTCCCGCAAAAATCAATCCCACGTACGGCCACATCGACGGAAAAATAAAAAAATTACTCCTCTTGGAACGCGGCGATGCAAAAACAAGTAATTTTTTTCTAAAAGGGTTTTTATTGTGCAAACGTAGAAAAAACATATAAAACCTTTACACATTTGGTATCCCTGTAATCGTGCCGACCCATAGAATAAAGGTAACATGTTATTTACGCTGCATAGTAAACGGCGTAAATTTATAACGTGAAAATTAATGCTGGAATAGCTGCTTATTTTCAATTCTCTCCTAAAATAAAGTTAATAAAAGTTAATCAATATGTTATAAGCATCTAAAAATGGTACAATTACAAAATACAACTCGTCCCGGAAAAAACAAGCCCTTATACGGCTATGTCGACGGAATAAAAAAAGAGTTACGACTCTTGGAATGCGACCGTGGAAAAACAAAAAATAATCCTTGGTCATTAACGTGCAAAATGGCCCGGTCATTAAGGGGTTAATGTGGCGCGTATTTCTCTTTATTTCACTTTAATTTTCACTTCGTTTCACGTCACCATTAAGCCCTTCGGTTTTCAAAGAGTACAATATCAGCCGTCACTTTGCCACGAAGCATGAAAACTATGCTAGCAAGCAGTCAACACAAGAACGGGCGGCTACTGCTCAGAGGTTGGCAGCTCATTTACAGAGTCAACAGAACTTTTTTCTTGATAAATCACAGTGCGTATGTTATTTTAATCTATTTACATTTCCTTCTCCCAGTATCTGCGAAATAGTATGTAAATGCCATATCTTGCATATTCCTTGAGACAAATTTATTAACTGATAAGGGCTATTTTTCACATTTGAAAGACAGTTAATAAATTGGGTTGTAGTGTTCTTACTGTGCTATGAGGTTTGCACACACTACATTTAATGCTTTAGTATATCCGGCCCAAACACTCCCTCCAAATGCTCCTGGCCCGGCCACTCTGTCAAATTTTAGAACCCATTGTGGCCCGCGAGTCAAAAAGTTTGCCCACCCCTGTGCTAGACGCTGCACTGACTCTGGACTTGAAATAACACAGTGACCAACACCAGCAGATGACCTGGCCCCCAACCCATCACTGACTGTGGAAACTTCACACTGGACCGCAAGACACTTGGATTGACACCTCTCCACTCTTCCTCCAGACTCTGGGACCGAGATTTCCAAATAAAATGCAAAATTTACTTTCATCTGAAAACAGGACTTTGGACACTGAACAGCAGTGTTAGTCCACTGTGTTCTATGAAGTCCACAGTTAACGCAGCCGTCAACAAGGACATTTCCCAGCATTTCATGCTTCCCTCTGCTGACACGCTTTATGGAGATGCGGATTTCATTTTCCAGCAGGACTAACCACAGTATCACTGCGCCAGATTGGCCAGCAAACTGGCCCGACCTAAACCCCAGAGAATCTATAGGGTATTATCAAGAGGAAGATGAGACACCAGACCCAACAATGCAGACGAGCTAAAGGCCGATATCATACAACCTGGGCTTCCATAACACCTCAGCAGTGCCACAGGCTGATCGCCTCCATGCCACGCCGCATTGATAACACCTCAGCAGTTCTACAGGCTGATCGCCCCATACCACGCCGCATTGATAACCCCTCAGCAGTGCCACGGGCTGATCGCCTCCATGCCATGCCACATTAATAACACCTCCGCAGTGCCACAGGCTGATCGCCCTCATGCCACGCCGCATTGATACCTCAGCAGTGCCACAGGCTGATCACCCCCATGCCATGCCGCATTGAGGCAGTAATTCATGTAAAAGGAGCCCTGACCAAGTCTTGAGGGCAGATACTGGACAGACTTTTCAGTAGAGCGACATTTCAGTATTAAAAATAATTTTTGAAGTTGAGCTTATATAATATTCTCATTTTCTGAGACTAAGCTTTGGGTTTTCATTAATTGTTCCCATAAACTTCAACATTAACCCTTTAGTGACCAAAAATACGCCTTTTCACGTTGGTCACTAAGGGGCCTTAGGCTAGGCCGTCGCCTTTTCATGGTGGCCCAGTCTAAGTCCTGCGCGGGTGTCCCGTGCAGGCTGGAGCCGGTGCTCTGCTGTCTGATGACAGCTGGGCTCCTGCTCCAACGCCCGCGTTAGAAGTTTATTTCGACCACGGCCGTTTAACCTGCTAAATGCCGCCGTCAATAGCGACTGCAGCATTTAACTTGTTTACAGAGGGAATGAGCTCCCCCTGTCACCCATCGGCGGACCGCAAATGCAATCGCGGGTCTCCGATGGGGTGTCAAGGCAGCCGGAGGCTTGATAAAAGCCCCCAGGTCTACCCTGGACATATGCCTATTAGGACGCGCCGGAGGCACGTCCTAATAGATTGCCTGTCAGATTTACACTGACAGGCAATAATGCTCTGGTATACTAAGTATACCAAAGCATTATAGCAGCGATCTGAAGATCGCACAGTAAAGTCCCCTAGTGGGACTAATAAAATAAGTAATAAATGTGAAATAAAGATGAATAATAAAAATTACAGTAAAAAAAAAAATAAAACCATTTTTTTTCCATAAAAAGTGGTTTTATTTAGTAAAAGTGTAAAAAAATAAATAAAACTACACATATATGGTATCGCCGTAACCGTAATGACGCAATTAATTTTTTCCCATTGCCCCCCAAAACAGTCATAATAAAACTGAATCAATAAGTCCCATGCACCCCAAAACAGTACCAATAAAATCTATGTCTCGTCCCCCAAAAAACAAGCCCAAAAAATCACTACATTGATTGAAAAATAAAAAAATTACGGCTCTTGGAAAGCAACGATGCAAAAACAAAAAATTTTAGTACAAGTGTTTTTATTGTGCAAAAGATGTAAAAAATAAAAAACCTTTACATATGTGGTATCGTCGTGATCGTACCGACCCATAGAATAAAGGTAACATGTTATTTACGCCGCACAGTGAACGGCGTCAATTTAAAACGCATATAACTGTGAAAGGAAATGTATTTTTTCCACAGTGTTTTATACCTACTGTATACCTTATATACTCATATCCTTATATGCTTGTACAAGTTAGTTATATTAGAAGGTAGATGCTCTGGGACTTTAAGGCAGTAGTGCCGTGTGCAAAACACTACGCAGAAATAATAATAAGTAAAATGGAGAATCATAGTGCCGTGTGCAAAACACTACGCAGTAATAATAGGTAAGATGAGGGAACATCCCCTCTAAGAGCCAATTGAGTTGTGGAACTATATCTAAACTTTGACTCATTTGTTATTGTCATTGTCTGACTATAAATATCTGCTGCTGATAAGAATAAAGTAGAAGCATTTCCATACAGTAAACTTTGTCTGTGTGTTTTTGTTACTCCGAGCTGCTCGTATTCATAAATTGATTTTTAAAAGCTAATTTGGAGCTGGATGGAACTCAAGGCGTAGTGGGATGCTAGATTGCACTCACATAACAATGGTGGAATTTCACATTTTTTTTTATAATCCCCCCAAAAAAAGTTAATAAAAGATAATAAAAAAATTATATGTACCCTAAAATGGTGCTATTAAAAAGTACAACTAATCCCGGAAAAAACAAGTTCTCGTACAACTATGTAGACGGAAAAATAAAAAAAGTTATAGCTCTTTGAATGCGACTATAGAAAACTGAATAAAATAGCTTAGTCATTAGGGCCTAAAATGGGCTGGTCACTAAGGGGTTAAAAGAAAAAAACTGCTGGAAATAAATCCATCTGTGTGTAATGAATCTATAGAATATATGAGTTTCACTTTTTGAATTGTATTACTGAAATAAATAAACTTTTTGATGATATTCTTATTCATTGAGGACTAGTAAAATGACCCAGTGCTGATATCTGGGTCTCCGGTACTTCTTTATGCTGCCCTCGGATAGGGCAGCAGTAACCTGGTGACCGTTTCTCTATAATGTCTGTTAAAAACCGGATGTGTTAAAAATATTTTTTTAGCATTTATACAATTTCCAATATTTCAAACAAGAATATAGTTTTGTCTCTATGTAAAATCTTTGATGAGTTTTAACAGATTTTATTGTAAAACATTTTCCACATTCTGAACATTAATATGGCTTCTCTCATGTATAACAAGACGTTATTTATCTAGAAAACATTTCCCACATTCTAAACAGGAATATGGCTTTTCCCCTGTGTGACTTCTTTTATGTATAACAAGTTCTGATTTATTTGTAAAACATTTTCCACATAGTAAACATGAATATGGCTTCTCTATTGTGTGTCTTCTCTCATGCTTAACAAGATTTGATTTTTTTGTAAAGCATTTCCCACATTCTCAACAAGAATACGGCTTCTCACCTGTGTGACTTCTCTGATGTATAACAAGGTCTGATTTATTTGTAAAGCATTTCTCACATTCTGAACAGGAATATGGCTTCTCACCTGTGTGACTTCTCTTATGTACAAAGAGGTCTGATTTATTTGAAAAGCCTTTCCTACATAGTGAACATGAATATGGCTTCTCTCTTGTGTGACTTCTCTCATGCTTAACAAGCTTTGATTTACTTGGAAAGCATTTCCCACATTCTGAACAAGAATATGGCTTCTCACCTGTGTGACTTCTCTTATGTACAAAGAGGTCTGATTTATTTGAAAAGCCTTTCCTACATAGTGAACATGAATATGGCTTCTCTCTTGTGTGACTTCTCTCATGCTTAACAAGATTTGATTTACTTGGAAAGCATTTCCCACATTCTGAACAAGAATATGGTTTCTCACCTGTGTGAGTTCTCTCATGTGTAACAAGAGCGGATTTAGTTGTAAAACATTTCCCACATTCTGAACATGAATATGGCTTCTCACCGGTGTGACTTCTCTCATGCCTAACAAGACTTGATTTATCTGTAAAGCATTTCCCACATTCTGAACATGAATATGGCTTCTCTCTTGTGTGACTTCTCTCATGTTTAACAAGATTAGATTTATTTGTAAAACATTTCCCACATTCTGAACACGGATATGGCTTCTCACCTGTGTGACGTCTCTCATGTACAACAAGGTCGGATTTACTTGTAAAGCTTTTCCCACATTCTAAACAGGAGTATGGTTTCTCCCCTGTGTGACTTCTCTGATGAAACCGAAGTCTGTTTTTAGCAATAAAACATTTCCCACATTCTGAGCAGGAATACGGCTTCTCACCTGTGTGAGTTCTCTCATGTGTAACAAGACTAGATTTTCTTGTAAAACATTTTTCACATTCTGTACATGAATATTGTTTCTCTCCTGTGTGAATTCTCTCATGCCTAACAAGACTAGATTTACATGTAAAGCTTTTCCCACATTCTAAACAGGAGCATGGTTGCTCCCCTGTGTGATTTCTCTGATGACGCCTATGTTCGTCTTTAGCAATAAAACATTTCCCACATTCTGAGCAGGAATACGGCTTCTCCCCTGTGTGAGTTCGCTCATGTGTAACAAGATGTGATTTTCTTGTAAAAAATTTCCCACATTCTGAACATGAAAATGGTTTCTCTCCGGTGTGAATTCTCTCATGTATAACAAGATTTGATTTATTTGTAAAACATTTTCCACATTCTGAACATGAATATGGCTTCTCCCCTGTGTGATTTGTCTGATGAGTCCTAAGTTTGACGTTAGTAATAAAACATTTCCCACATTCTGAACATGAATATGGTTTCTCTCCTGTGTGACTTCTCTTATGTTTAACAAGAAGTGATTTATATTTAAAACATTTCCCACATTCTGAACATGAATATGGCTTCTCCCCTGTGTGACTTCTCTTATGTGTAAGATGACATGACTTTTGAGTAAAACATTTTCCATATTCTGAACAGGAGTATGGCCTTTCTCCTGTGTGAATTCTGTGTGAAAAAAGATCTGAGCTTTTTGTAAACTGTTTTCTACATTCACTACCTTGAAATCTTTTACCCCTTTTCTGACCTGTACTTGTGGTAACAATCTGTAATTGGTCAGGAGAAGGTTCCTCATGATTAGGGGGATTATAGGATAGATCTGTGCTGTGAACTCCTGGATGTACATTAAGGGTAAAGTTGTTTTCTCCTGAAGACTGCTGCATGAGATCTTCATTTTCTACTTTATAATTTAGCGATAACATGAAGCTTCCCTCAAAGTTCTTACTGGGATTTCCTGTAAGGATTAAATAAGTTTTGTTTTTTTTAAAGCCGCAAACTAGACAAATTTAAATCATTCACATTAGACTGAAAACACACAAGCAGTTTTTAATGCAGTCTGATGAGTTTTTTTTTATGCAATTTTTTGAGTTACAACCAGAAGTGGATCTAGCAGGAAGGAGAAGTTCTTCATTTATATTTCCCATTCCTTTTGAATCCACTCATGGCTTTGGCTATAAAAACTGCACCAAAACCCGAGTAATTCTAGCTTTATAAAGCTTTGTATAACACTTTACACCGTATTAATGACAAAGTCCAGGATTCTGGTCTGCACTCAGAGACCACATGTATTAGATAAGCCTAGACTCGATAAAATTATAGAATCTGAACAGCACGATCTTGTCTGACAATCACGCCTGTCCCTTGTCCACACATTTGGGTCTCCACTACCCATTGGGCATCACTTTAATACAACTTCATATTGTTATGGACAATCTCATGATCACCGCAGTCTACCTTATACAAGATATAAGTAGTATGTCATAGGGAGTGGGTCGTTTCTGTGAATTGACTAACCGTTATGTCACGGTGATGGCACAGAGACAGGAGTTGTGCCAGGGCTATCACCAGCGTGTGCAACTTACAGCCAACATTCTGCTGTAACAGTCAGGACTGGAGATAACTCAGATTCCGAACGTTTAACCCATTAGATGTCGCAGTCAATAGCAACCGTGGTACTTCAGAAATTTAACCGGGAAAAGGTTCCATCTGTCACCTCATCAGCGCCCGCACGATGAGTTGCCATTGCAGCCAGAGGCCTTAGGTTATATTCACACGACAGTTAAAAAATGGCTGTGAATACCCTCGGTCCAAAAAATATATATAACATGTACAGTTTTCGGCCGTTTTCCCGACCTGACAACCCCCATAAAAGTCATGAGTCCGATTTTACGGGCCGTTTTTTATAAACCCATTCTTGTGACTACCAGTAAAAACTGATCCTGGCCCTCACAAGGCTTTGTGAGAATCCCCAGCCAAAGCATCGGCAATGCTCTGGCCAGGGATTCCGCTCCTGAAGGAGCCCCTGCAATCACTGTCCATATATGTACAGTGACGTTAAGGGCTTTGTAATGCGAGAATCCCTGGCTACAAGATCGGCAACGCTCTGGCCAGGGATTCTGCTCCTAGAGAGAGTCCCTGAAGTCACTGTCCATATATTGACAGTGATGTTAGGGGCTTCGAGATGCCGAAATCCCCGGCCAGAGCATCATCAATGCTCTGGTCAGGAAATCTACTCCTAGAGGGAATCTCTGAAGTCCATATATAGAGAGTGACGTTAGGGGCTTTGAGATGCCACAATCCCAAGCCAGAGCGTCAGCAACTCATTGGCCGGGGACTCTGCTTCTGGAGGTCAGGGTCTCCCCCAGGAGCGGAATCCCTTGCCAGAGCCTTGGCAACGTTCTTGTCGGGTAATTTGCTCTTAGAAGGAGCCCCTATTGGCGCTATCTACATTGGGCAGTTTGCGGCTTTGCGTGTGGCATGCGTTTTTCAGTTGCATGCAAGTATTTTATTTTTTTATTTCTCTACATTTGATGCGTTAAAACACGGACAGCACACGGATAGACTTCAGTGGGCCCCATTGAAACGCATGGGTCCGTATGCTGTCCGTTATTTTAACGGACAGCAGACGAACGAGGATTAAATTGAAGCTTTTTTTCCCCCAATTTTGTTTATTACACTTTTTGAATAGGGGGCACAGAAATAAAAAGGGGAAGAAAAATGAAAACAAACAAAAATAAAAGGGGAGAGGGAATCGCCAGAAGCAAATTTAGGTACAAGAGATGACAGATGTTATATAATACACAGCAATCAATCAGAACATCTTGTTTAAGTTTGTTCCCCCCCTTCCCCTGACTAATAATACAAGTCAGCCTGTCTCCAGAACCAAATCTCCTGCTGCATTAATGGCATACAAAAAATGGAAAGCGTGCTTCTCCTCCTCTTAAAGGGAATGTGTTGCCAGCAAAACATGTTTTTTTTTTTTTTAATTAAACATTTAGTGTGTAGGTATTTAAACATTGTTCAAATGTTTTTGTTTTTTTTCACGAGTCAGGAAATATTATAAATTAGATTCTAATTTATAATATTTCCCATTGCTGGTCACTAGATGGAGCTATTCCCAAAATTGCAGCATTACATGTGGTAAAGCAACCACATTGCTTTTTGCTGCAAAATTGGGAAAAAAGCACTCGCTCTAGTGAGCTCTGAGAATCCCCCCCCTCCTTTATCCTGGCTAGTGCCGGGATAAACGAGGGGATTGAACGGTCTAACCTCCTACACTGTGTGTCGCCATTTTTTGAGCTAACACACAGTGTAGTAGGTTTACATACAGTAGTAAACGTACACAAACACGAACATACATAGAAATCTCTTACCTGCTCCTGCCGCCACGGCTCCCTCCGGCCCGTCCGCTCCGTCTGCTGCCGCTGGTCCAAGTGCACAAGTCCGGAAGCCGCGACCGGAAGTAGTAATCTTACTGTCCGGCCGCGACTTCCGGTCCACAGGAAAATGGCGCCGGACGGCGCGCATTTCAAATTGGACTGTGTGGGAGCGGCGCATCCGCAGTTCCCACACAGACGGCGTACACAGAAGTGGATGGGACGGGAGCCGTTCGCAGTCCCTATGGTACTGTGGCTGCCGTATTCCATGTCTGTATGTGTCGTTAATCGACACATACAGAAATGGAAAAAAAAATGGCAGCCCCCATAGGGAAGAAAAAGTGAAAAAATAGAAAAAAGTAACACACAAACACACAAATAAATAAAAACTTTTTAATAAAACACTAAACATTAAACTGACATGAAATTTTTTTTTGTGGTGACACTGTTCCTTTAATCAAGGCTTAATGCAACCATGGACAAAGAGATGGGACAGGGACCAGCCAACCGCCCATCTCCGTCCACGCCACTGTAGATGCTGAAGGGACGTCTGAGAGAAGAGAACACGCCAACTGAGTGCACGACTCTCACCAACACCTCGACAACTCCAGAATCCTGTGCCCCCTCACTCTGGTGTGTTTCCTAGAAGTATCTGTTCCTGAAACCAGATAACGCGTGAAAGTAGTTCCTAATATCCGTCCTCACTCTCTGTGGAAGTAGGAGATGAAGGTTTCCCATGTGGCAAAGAACTGCTCCACCTAGATTTCCTTATGGAGAGACGCCTCCATCCAATCCATCTTGAATAAATATAAGAGTTTGTCCAGAAAAAGCCTAAATGGTGGGGCCTGGTCATGTAACTAGGTTTGTAAAATGGCCTTCACACCCGCCGCTGTCACATAATGTAATAGTCTATATGCCCCCTGGGAGAACCAGTGTGTGTCCGGGTCCATATAGCTAAATATTGCCCAAAGTGCTGTGTCAGGGGTGTAGTTCGTGAGGTTCTGAGTTGTGTAAGACCGTCTATGGGACTACAAAATCGGAAAATATTAGGGCAGGCCCAGAGACAATGATAGAGATTGGCCTCCATGGTGCGGCATTTAAAGAATTGGTGTAATGAATCGGGGTAGGGAGACGGACAGGAGAGCCCTAATCTACCCACAACTCAGTCCCTGCCTACTTGCACGGCCCGTCCTAAGTGACGGCGTACAACTGGGCGACGGTCCCTACGCTCAGTAAGTGCAAGACAGACAACACAAGACAAGGGCACACAGAAGCAAAAGGGGGGAGTAGGGACAGTTGCCCATGGAAACACCGTGAGCAACAGGCAGTGGTGAACGAGCCGAATCAAACCAGGAGAGTACGTAGTAGCAAATCAGAGCAGGAGAATAGTCAGGCAAGCCAGGGTCAATAAGTAACAGCGGTCAATCAGGTAAATAGCAGGAATCGCAGAGCCAGGAAACCAGACAATCACAGGCAAGGAACATGCTGAAAGTGAGGGCATAAATAGACCAAGGGTGGGAGCTAGAACCGTCAAGCCAGACTGTGATAGGTTCTCCCTCTCCTCAGCCTCCAAGCCTGAGTGGTAACAGATCGCGTCACTCTAGCAGACCTGGGAGCTGATGAAGGCTGATTAACCCCGGTAGTCGACACAGAACCTGTGTCTGGCAAACCCTTTACAATTGGGAGGTGGGATATAAAACTATTCTGTGGCCTACAAGTGGAGTTAGATAGGATCTGTGTGCTATTTTAAGTTTCATCTCTTAACCCCTTAAGGACACAGCCTAGTTTGGGCCTTAAGGCTCAGAGCCCATTTTTTCAAATCTGACGTATTTCACTTTATGTGGTAACAACGTCGGAATGCTTAAACCTATCCAAGCGATTCTGAGACCGTTTTCTCGTGACACATTGGGCTTTAGGTTAGTGGTAAAATATATATATTGACGATATATTCAGTGTTTATTGGTGAAAAATTGCAAAATTTATAAAAAATTGCATTTTTCAGAATTTAAATGCATCTGCTTGTAAAACAGACGGTTATACCACCCAAAATAGTTACTAGTTCACATTTCCCATATGTCTACTTTAGATTGGCATCGGTTTTTGAACATTCTTTTCTTTTTCTTGGACGTTACAAGGCTTAGAACATAAACAGCAATTTCTCATATTGTAAAGAAAATTTCAAAAGCCCTTTTTTTAAGGTACATGTTCAGTTCCGAAGTGGCTTTGAGGGGCCTATGTATTAGAAACGCCCATAAAACACCCCATTTTGAAAACTAGACCCCTCAAAGTATTCAAAACAGCATTTAGAAAGTTTATTTAACCCTTCAGGCATTTCACAGAAATTAAAGCAAAGTAGAGATGAAATTTGCTAATGTAATTTTTCTTGCTGAGTTTTATAGTTACATAGTTACATAGTAAACTATACACGCCCAGTTGTACTTTTGCAAGCCTCATTTGCATAAATACAAAAATGGTCATAACTTGGCCAAAAATGCTCGTTTTTAAAAAATAAAAACGTTACTGTAATCTCCATTGCAGCGCCTATCTGCTGCAATAGCAGATAGGGGTTGCAAAATCTGGTTACAGAGCCTCTTTAAGGCATTTATCTAGAGTTGTAGTGAGCATTTTTACCGGAGACATACACCCCATAAACTGTAATGTGGGTTCTCACGGGTACGGCAATACCCTACATGTGGCTGTTATCAGCTGCCTGGGCACACAGCAGGGCTCAGAAGGGATAAGATGTGCGGAGTGCATCAGGGTAAGTAAAACTGGCGTAGATTAAAAATCAAGGGATGTATGATATATTTTGAAGCACTCTTTCATACGGTGCCTTAGTTTTTCGGGACACGTGTCACATTGATATATTGTGTCCTCCCTTATCCCCCTCTTATAGCAGACTCTCTACCTCTTTTGATTTTTTCCCTTCTTGCCAGTTTGGGGAACTTCTCCTGGAAAGTGTTGCCCTGGTACGATGCGTGTGACCCCGCTTCCAGAAGTACTGTGTGCCGCCCCCGCTTCCTGGTCCCTAAAGAATAGGTTCTTGATAACCACCTCTTGAAATTCCAGGAAAGTTCCGCTCTGGCCTGCACATCGACGTAGCACGTACACATTGTACAAAGCCATCTGTATGATGTGCCCCGGCCAGCTTCTTATACCACACCGCATGGCGCTGTAGGGCCTCCGGATCTGACAATTCCACCCCTCCCATGTACCTATTGTAGTCCAGGATGCAGTCTGGTTTGGGGGTCTCTGTACTGGTACCTCGTACAGGTACATGGGTACTGGCGTGGCATCTCTCTTCTCTTGTACTTGACACACAATATGTTGCTGCTAGATTGTGCCCTGATCTCACCCCTTCTGAGTGTTTGCCCTGTAGAATCTTAGGGAGGCCTCTCAGATTTCTTCTAGCAGTGCCGCAGGACTTCTGGAAGCGAGGCAGCTGAAGAGTGGGACGCTGGTATAAAAATGATCCAGGTAGAGGTAGTAACCCTGGTCCAGCAGTGGGTGCACCAAATCCCACACAATTTTTGCATTAACTCCCAGTAAGGTGGGGGCATTCTGGGGGCTGAGCACTGGTGAGCTTCCCTTCATATATCATAAATTTGTAGGTACACCCTGATGCACTCTCGCACAGCTTATACATCGTCACGCCATACCTTGCCCTCCTACCCGGCTGGTACTGGCGGAATTGAAGCCTCCCTTTAAAATGTACCAGGGACTCATCAATAGAAATACACGTCTCGGTGGTGTATGCTTGGGAAAACCGGGCACTGAAACGATCTAATAAGGTTCTCTGTTTATACAAACGGTCAAAACTGGGGTCGTCTTGGAGTGGGCAATGCTCATTAGGAGAAGCGAAGTATTGCCTCATTTTTATTGTTTTTTAGTTTCCAGTTCAGTTCTGAAGTTGCTTTGACGGGCCTATATATTAGAAACCCCCATCAAACACCCCATTTTAGAAACTAGACCCCTGAAAGTATTCACAACAGCATTTAGAAAGTTTATGAACTCTTAAGGGGTTTTATAGGAATTTAGAGCAAAGTAGAGGTGAAATTTACATATTTATTTTTGTCAGAAAATCCTTTTTATACCATTTTTTCCTATAACACGAAAGGTTTTACCAGAGAAACACAACTTAATACTTATTGCCCGGATTCTACAGTTTTGAGAAATATCCCACATGTGGCCCTAGTGTGATAATGGACTGAAGCACCGGCCTCAGAAGCAAAGGAGCACCTGGTGGATTTTGAGGCCTCTTTTTTTATTAGGCACCATGTACGGTTTGAAGAGGTCTTGTGGTGCCAAAATAGTGGAAACCCCCAAAAGTGACTCCATTTTGGAAACTAGACCCCTTGAGGAATTCATTGTAGTTTTCTTGGGGTGCATGCAGCTTTTTGATACGTTTTTATTCTATTTTTAGGTGGCGTGGTGACTAAAAAACAGCAATTCTACTATTGTTTTTTCATTCTATTATTTTTACAGCGTTCACCGTGCGCTATAAATGACATATTCACTTTATTCTGCTTGGCGATACGATTACGGCGATACCAGATGTTTATAGTTTTTTTTTATGTCTTATGGCGTTTGCACAATAAAATACGTTTTGTAAACAATTATTCACTTTTTTTGTTTTGCCTTATTCTAAAAGCCAGAACTTTTTTATTTTTCAATCAATAAAGCCGTGCGAGGACTTATTTTTTGCGTAACGAACTGTAGTTTCGATCAGCACCATTTTTAGGTACATGCGACTTTTTGATCTCTTTTTATTCCATTTTTTGGGAGGTGAAGTGACCAAACAATTGTGATTCTGGTACGGTTTATTATTATTTTCTTTTACGGCGTTCACCGTGCGGGATAAATAACGAAATCATTTTGTAGTTCAGGCCGTGACGGACACGGCGATACCAATTATGTATAATTTATTTATTTTTATTAATAATAAAGGACTGATAAGGGAAAAAAGGGGGATTTTTACACATCTTTTTTTAACTTTCTTTTTACTTTATTACTTTGTCCCACTAGGGCACATGGGGGCAGGAGGCCCTGAACGCTATTCTAATACACTGCACTACATGCGTAGTGCAGTGTATTAGAACTGTCAGCTACTCACTGACAGCAAGTATAGTGGGTCCTGACTTTGTCAGGACCCACTAGGCTTCCGTCGATGGCATAGCCGGACGCCAATGTTTGGTGTCCGGTTGCAATAGTCACCATCGCCGGCCGCTATCGTGTAGCAGGCCAGCGATGGCAGCTTAACCCCTAAAAAGCCGCAATCGGTCCCCGCTGTAGGAGCTGCGGGAGCTGCTGTACGAGACAGCAGCTGTCACAGCTCCTGTATGTGTCGGGAGGACGACCGAAATGGCCGTTACTCCCGAGATGTACTATTAGGACATGGAGAGCGAACGATACAGCTACCATGACCTAATAGTACCTCCAGGAGCGGGAAGGGGTTAAAATTGGGCCGAGGGAAGAAATTTATGGGCTTTTACCAAATTTTTCAAAATGACGGAGTGAGTGAGTGATTGATCATCAATCTGCCATTTAGTCAGTGGTGTCTGAGTTGCGGCGTTGTCCACTGGTAGCTGTAAGAGCTGGTAGTTCCTGGTTATTTGACCTTTTGTGTATGTTTTGTCTAGGGAAGCCTTGGAGATGATGGGGGTTCCATTCCCGCTCTGGCAATTGCTTCAAGACATTTGTGATGTAGCTTTTGGCTTGTGAATAATGGAAGGAATCAATGGGTACGGTTGGGAACTTCTACCGCATCTCAGACAGTGTAAGTCCCCTCCTCTCCAATATGTGGACAAAGTGCGAGGTCAGACCGATTGCATGCCACCTATGAAAGATGCCTTGGAGGTCGCCATCTTGGAAGTTAGGGTTACCGGTAATGACCAGTAGAGAGACAGCGAAGGGGACAGCTGAAAATGTGCTCTGAGCTTTTGCCATGCCCGCCAGGTCTTAAAGAGTAAAGGGTTATTTCTAGTGTCAATGGATAAACTGTTTGTAAGGAAGGTGTAGAAGAGCTGCAAGTGCCCGACCCGGGACGAGTGTCATGGAGCCAGCTAGAGACAAATCGAAGCAGTGCCGCCAATATATATTGCTTGATATTGGGGAAATGAATCCTCCCATTAGCCCTCGGCTGCTGCAGGATGTGGCAGTCTATACGTGATTTTTTCCCTCCACATATAAAAGTCCTATAAAGGAAGTTAATCAGTTTTTCATCCGCTGGTGTGAGGTAAATTGGCAACGTGTGTAGGCGATAGAGGAGTCTAGGAAATTCCGACATCTTAAATCAGATTCGCCCTCCCCAAATAGGAGAGAGTGAAGTGTTTCCAAGTGATTAATCTCTTCTCTAATTGGGAGATATATTGGGACATGTTAAGCCTATATAATTTACCCGGGTGTTTGGAAATTTGTACCCCCAAATATGTTAATGCTGAAGATCTTCACCGGAACGGGAAAGCCGAGGACCACAGCGGTACAGAAGGTCTCTTTAGTAAAAGGGATTCCATTTTGTCCATATTCAGCACATAGTCTGACAATTTCCCCAGTCTATCCAGGTCCTGAAGGAGCAGGGCAAGCACCTGTTTAGGATCAGACACCACTAACCAGATATCATCCGCGAATGCGGCCACCTTCAACTCTAAATTGTGTGATTCAATTCCCTTAAAAATCTGAGTTTGCATCAGATAACACAACAGGGGATCGATGGAGCGATTATAGAGTAACGGGAAAAAAGGGCAGCCCTGTTTTGTGCCCCTAAATATATCTATAAGAGGGGATTTCAGCCCATTGACCGTCACACACGTCGTAGCACCAAAGCGCAGAAAATGTACAATTTGAGATAAAATGGTGCCAAATTGTAATTTGGAGTGGACAGCGTCTAAAATAGGCCATGCCACTGTGTCAAAGGCATTCTCAGCATCCAGGCTCATGGGCATGGTGACCGGTCATGTCGGGTCCTGAGGCAATAGTCGCAGCCACCGCCGTTCTAATATTTTTTTATGCTGGTCCTAGTCTTCGTGAACCCAGTCTGGGCCTCACAGAGCAGACTAGGGAGAAAGCATTGGAGTCTGTCCGCCAATGCTTATAATCTTGATTTAGCAGTGATATCGGGAGAGAAGATTGGGGTAAAAACGGGTCCTTATCTGGTTTCGGTATAAGCACCGTGCGAGATTCTGTGAAGTGGTTAATGGGCTTATTATGTATGAAGGTTTCATTAAAGAGACTCGTCAGGATCGGTACAATTTTGGGGCACAGCATTTTGTAATATTCTTCTGAAAATTCGTATGGACCCGGCGTTTTCCCCATTAGGGGGTCAAAGAATTTGCCTGTCTCACCTCTTCCTCCTGTATCTCAGAGTTCAACAAATCCTGTTGTTCTGAAGAGAGAGAGTGGGCAAACGAACCGAGTCCAGAAAGGAATCCATGTCAGAAAGATAATTCGGGGTGGCCCTATAAAGGTCCTCATAATATCCTGTGAAAATTTGTGCAATCTCAGTAGGGTCTGTGGAAATGTTTTTTGTGGAGGGGTTAAGCAAGGAGGGGATAGGTGTAAAAGGGGTCTCTGTTTAGTAAGTGTGGCCAGGAGTTTGCCTGTCTTATTACCCCACCTATAAAACGTCTTATCTGTGTTCCTCATCTGCCAGTGAGATTCATCATGGATGAAAGTGTCCAGTAGGTGCTTAGCTGTCTGATGCACTAGATAACTTTCCGGGGTAGAATCATTAGCATTGGTTCGTTGGGTCAATAACAGAGAGTTATGTAAGGCAGTGAAACGATCTCGCCGTAATCTCTGCCTCCGAGACAGAGAACTGATGACATGTCTCCGCATCACAGCCTTCGATGCAGCCCGCAATAGAGGGATATCATCAGACTGAGATATGTTGTCATCCAAGTAATTACCCCAGTGCATGTGAAGGTATTGCTGGAACTCAAAAGGAATCGGTCAGGTAGGCAGGAAATCTCCAGAATTTAGATCTCTCAGTCGGGGAGGACAAGGCTGTAGTCAAGGTAATCGAGGCATGGTCCGAAATAGTAATCGGATAGATACGGGAATTAAACAATGAGGTGGAGATTAGGAAATAGTTTATTCTTGAGAATGTGCCATGTGAACTGGAGTGACACATGTATTCCCTAGCCCAGTGTCAACTACTCTCCAAGGGTCACACAAATTAAGAGAGTCAACGAAAAACTCCAAGGAAGACGCAGCCATGTGGGATTGAGTGTTTGGTGGGGAGCGATCCATAGAGACATTTTGGACTAGATTAAAGTCCCCGCCAAGGATTAAGTCGCAGCGCGGGAGAGCCAGAATTACTTGAAGGACCTCCGTGTAAAACACGTGCTGGTCCTGATTAGGGGCGTATACGTTGACTAATAAGTAGGGAGTGCCTTGCACCGTGATGCGTAAGATGATATATCTGCCTTGGGGGTCACTAATGGATTGTTCTAGCGTGAATTGTAGGGTTTTTCTGAAAAGAATCGCCACCCCCCCCCCCCCCTTGAGAAGTGCAAGTCGGAATGCCATTCGCCCAACCAGGGGGGCGTCAATTTCCCTTGGGTACCCAGTCTCCAGCGAGTCTCCTGCAGAAAGAGGACATCAGGGGAGAGTCTCTTGAGGAGGTTAAGCACTTTCCGTCTCTTCAGAGGCGTGTTTAGGCCTGCAACGTTCCATGAGAGGAATTTTAAATGTGGGAAGTCTAGTAGGAAGTTCTGGATCAGTAGAGTCGTAATCCAATCACGAGCCCACACGGTTCCAGCGAGCCGCATGTGTAGCCTAAATAGAGCGGTCAGCAAATTCAGGAGTCGTGCACCCAGGGGTCTGAAAGAGGAGAGAATACATCAAAGACCAGCAGTAACAGCAATAAAGGCAAAACAGGTGATCGATAAGATGAACAACAGTAACAGCAATCCTAGGCCAAGAACAGCGAGGTTACTACCAATAATACTAACTGAACGTTGTCTGCATCACTTCCCAACCGTGGGTGAAGTGTGCGCATGTCCAATGAAAGTCGGGCACATTCCCTGGTAACACAGGTGCATATCACCCGGCGTCGCGGTCCTCTAGGTGAAGCGGTCGCCAAGCCAGAACCGGATCTTCAAAAATTCGAATGTATTCACCATCTTGGACTCTCAGCCTTGCCAGGAACAAAAGTTGAAAGCGAGTGTTCCTCTCATGAAGCAAGCGGCAAACAGGCGCAAAGGCTTTTCTTTTCAGAGACAGCTGCAGAGTAGTCACGGAAAATCAGGATTTTGGAACCGTTGATCAATAGGTTCCTCTGGTTTCGATAGGCTCTCACAACATTTTTTTTTTATATAGCCCATTGGAGGTACTTGGCTATGACAGGACGTGGTCTAGTGTCCGCCGCATCTCTATTGGACCTAGGAGGGCTGTGTGCTCTCTCAGTCATGACGGGGTCACCCCCAAGATCTAGGTTAAGCGCTTGTGGAAGGGATTTGCTGAGATCTGTCAGTCAGCCGTCACCGTTTCAGGGATACCCACAAATCTCAGGTTGCTGTGTCTGTCCCTGTTCTCCAGATCCTCCAGCTTGTTCCCCAGTGCCCGAGTCGTGGCTTTGCTCTGGCGCAGGATATCCTCCAGACCGGAAATGGCGAATCTAGTCTCCAAGTCAGCAATCTTCTGAGAGTTGGAGGCGATCTGGGCTAACGCCGAGTTGATGAACGTGTGTAGGACATCCAGGCGTTTATCAAAGAGAGGCAGCAATAACTTCGAGACCTCCTGCACCACCAGGGTGGCCTGATGTGAGACCATGGCAGAGCCGTGTTGAGGACTGTTTTGTGGGGACAGCTGAGGGGAGGGGGTCAGGTCATCTCCTGTAAGTAGCTCCAGAGAGAATTGTGGTTGTGGAGAGCACACTTTAGCGGGTGCGATTTTAGGTGATTTTTCCCCTTTAGCGGTGCCCTTGTTTTTCTGCATAGTGGAGGAACGCGGGGAGTCCAGTACTGGGGCGTTCTGAGAGCGAGTCGATTTGCCTTTTGACGACTTTGTGAGGTATCTGTCCATGACAGAGTTCCCTATGTCAGGGGTAACGGGTCAAAAGTGCATAAGCAGAGTAACAGGTGGTTAGACGGGAAAATTGCCTGACGGCATTCAGACGATCACTAAAACATCAGAGGCAACATGAGCCAGATCCAAACAGGAGACATTAGAATACAAATATGGCAATGGTGTTCCGCCAGGGTCCCGTTCCCAGACAGACACGAGGCACGGTTAGTCACCCTCGTTCGTTATCCAGTAAGGGGGAGATGGTCACAGCACAAGCCAGTCACCAGGCAATGCGGTCTCTGGAAGGTCAGGGTGAACAGCGGGGTCCTCAGGGAGTTGCGAGAAGGGGACCAGGATCCCTCCGGGGCGTTTGCACTAATCCCCAGTGTGCGGGAGGTGTAAATACTCGTGGGATATGTACCCCACTTCGGGCAATCTGCAGGACTCAGGGAGAGCGATGAGGTCTCCAGGAGTCTGTAGGGGTATTATCCCTGTGGGAGTCCACTCACCTGAGCCTGCAGGCAGGAGAGGCCGTCCCGTGGCCTAGTACAGTCGCGGCCGCCCTCGCACCTCCACCTGTGAATTCTGGTCAGGCATTTCTGCCAGGGAGAAATGCGGCCTGCCCAGGACTTTAGGGGTACTTCCCCAGGGGAATGCCATTCACCCTGAATTGCCGAGGGTGGTCACCGCTGTCCGGATCTTCAATATGGCGGCGGAACTTCCGTCGCCGCTCCTTCTTTGGTGTTACACCGCCTGTGACTCCAGGGGAAAAGAAAGAAGGGGCTCCTTCATCACCGCATTCATGGGGAACAGAGAAGATTGAACCCAAAACTGTTCCTACAAAGTTGGAAGGTACAATCATCCAAAATGCCTTATGTCTGTCACATCCTATTACAGGACCGCGCTGGAATTCAGTGAGCTCCTTACGACGACCCGTTCGATTACTAATGCCTGTGTGAAGGATGGTAAATTATGAATTATCAAGCAGGATGCCAAATTAATTACGAAGATGTGTATTCTCCATTATTTTAACGACCTTTCCTCTACATAGTTCTGCTCGAGGCCCAAAGAAATGTGTTATCTTTATGTGTTCATCGTGTGGCCTTCATACATCCCATTGTAGCGGGTTGGCTGAACACCCAGACACAAAATGCAGCGGTTTGTTGTTATCTCGCTCATGGGAAAGAACAGTTAACACCACCCCCTTGTATGTTTGTCTCCAGGGGTTACCTGATGTCAGCATTTTAATGAAGAATTATAATTATGTACTTGAAATATTCTTATGGTCGGCTATTGGCTGAAGAAGAAATATTGTCACATTGCCTCGCATTGGTTAACCTCAAGCCTACATGCCTTCTGAATGATATTAGTGTAATTGAGTTTGGCAATAAACCCCCAGAGGAGTATTTTGAGCTACCAGCAGCGTCTGTGTTTGATTTCTCCTCTCTCCATATATATCGGTATGAAATCTCCTGATTCGGATGCTGGATCAGGTTCCTGGCGTGAGAGTCTATTGGACTCGTCTAAATTTCAGTCTAATATATTTTGAGCCATTGACTTCCCCAACACCCTACACTAAATAAAAACAAAAAAAACCTACACATATTAGGTATCTAAACGACCGTAATAACCTGAAGAATTAATCTAATGGATTACTTAGCGTGAAACGTGAACGGGATAAAAAATAGAGACACTATGCAGAGAATTGCTTTTTCTTATATTCACACCGTAAAAATAATTATTTTTTCTACCTGCAAACTACGGAAAAAAAATAAAATTTCTCCCGCATAAAACAAAGCTTCATACGGCCACATCAATGAAAAAATAAAAAAGTTATGGCTGCTGAAATGCAGAGAGGTAAAAACTGAAAAATGTAGCTGGTCATCAAGACCTTTTCAGGCCCGGTCATTAAGGGGTTAACCCTTACCCGCTCCTGGACGTACTATTAGGTCATGGCAGCTGTATCATTCGCGCTCCATGACCTAATAGTACGTCTCGGGAGTAACGCCCGTTTCGACACATACAGGAGCTGTGACAGCTGCTGTCTTGTACAGCGGCTGTCACAGCTCCTACAGCGGGGACCAATCGCTGTGTCCCTGCTGATTAACCCCTTAAAAGCCGCGTTCTATAGAGATCGCGGCTTTTTTGGGGTTAAGCTGCCATCGCCGGCCTGCTACACGATAGCGGCCGGCGATGGTGACTATGGCAACCGGACACCAAACAATGGCGTCCGGCTATGCCATAGACGGAAGCCTAGTGGGTCCTGACAAAGTCAGGACCCACTATGCTTGCTGTCAGTGAGTAGCTGACAGTTCTAATACACTGCACTACGCATGTATTAGAATAGCGATCAGGGCCTCCTGCGCTCAAGTCCACTAGTGGGACAAAGTAATAAAGTTTAAAAAAAAGATGTGTAAAAATAAGAAAATAAAAGTTTTAAAAGTATTAAAAGTAAAAATCCCCCTTTTTACCTTTTCAGTCATTATTAATAAAAATAGATAAACAAATAAATTATACATAATTGGTATCGCCACGTCCGTAACGGCCTGAACTACAAAATTATTTTGTTATTTATCCCGCACGGTGAACGCCGTAAAAGAAAATAATAAACCGTACCACAATCACAATTGTTTGGTCACTTCACCTCTCAAAAAATAGAATAAAAAGAGATCAAAAAGTCGCATGTACCTAAAAATGGTGCTGATCGAAACTACAGTTCGTTACGCAAAAAATAAGTCCTCGCACGGCTTTATTGATTGAAAAATAAAAAAGTTCCGGCTCTTAGAATAAGGCAAAACAAAAAAAGTGAATGATTGTTTACAAAACGTATTTTATTGTGCAAACGCCATAAGACATAAAAAAACTATAAACTTATGGTATCGCCGTAATCTTATCGCCACGCAGAATAACGTGAATATGTCATTTATAGCGCACGGTGACGCTGTAATAACTATAAACATCTGGTATCACCGTAATCGTATCCCCTGCAGAATAACGTGAATATGTAATTTATACCGCACGGTGAACGCTGTAATAACTATAAACATCTGGTATCGCCGTAATCGTATCGCCCCGCAGAATAACGTGACTATGTAATTTATAGCGCACGGTGAACGCTGTAATAAATATAAACATCTGATATCGCCGTAATGGTATCACCCCACAGAATAATGTGAATATGTCATTTATAGCGCACGGTGAACGCTGTAATAAATATATACATCTCATATCGCCGTAATCTGGTATCGCACGCAGAATAAAGTGAATATGTCATTTATAGCGCACGGTGACGCTGTAATAACTATAAACATCTGATATCACCGTAATGGTATCACCCCACAGAATAACGTGAATATGTCATTTATAGCGCACGGTGAACGCTGTAATAAATATATACATCTGATATCACCGTAATCGTATCACCGCAGAATAACGTGACTGTCATTTATACCGCACGGAGACGCTGTAATAACTATAAACATCTGGTATCACCGTCATAGTATCACCCCGCAGAATAACGTGAATATGTCATTTATAGCGCACGGTGACGCTGTAATAACTATAAACATCTGGTATCACCGTAATCACATCACCGCAGAATAACGTGAATATGTCATTTATAGCGCACGGTGAACTCTGTAAAAATAATAGAATGAAAAAACAAATAGTAGAATTGCTGTTTTTTAGTCACCACGCCACCTAAAAATAGAATAAAAACTGATCAAAAAGCCGCATGCACCCCAAGAAAACTTTCCAAATTGGGGTCACTTTTGGGGGGTTTCCAATGTTTTGGCACCACAAGACCTCTTCAAACCGGACATGGTGCCTAATAAAAAAAGAGGCCTCAAAATCCACTAGGTCCTCCTTTGCTTAGGAGGCCAGTGCTTCAGTCCATTACCGCACTAGGGCCACATGTGGGATATTTCTCAAAACTGCAGAATCTGGGCAATAAGTATGAAGTTGCGTTTCTCTGATAAATCCTTTTGTGTTATAAAAAAATGGTATAAAGAGGATTTTCTGACAAAAAAAATAAATGTAAATTTCACCTCTACTTTGCTCTAAATTACTGTGAAACACCTAAAGGGTTCATAAACTTTCTAAATGCTGTTGTGAATAGAGGGGTCTCGTTTCTAAAATGGGGTGTTTGATGGGGGTTTCTAATATATGGGCCCCTCAAAGCAACTTCAGAACAGAACTGTAACCTAAAAAATAAATAAATTAGGCAATACTTGGCTTCTTACATTATACTGATAATGAGCCGTGCCCACCCCGAGATGACCCCAGTTTTGACCGTTTGTATAAACGGAGACCCCTATTAGACCGTTCCAGTGCCCGATTTTCCCAAGCATTCACCCCCGAGAAGTGTATTTCTATTGATGAGTCCTTGGTAGATTTTAAAGGGAGGGTTCAATTCCGCGAGTACCTGCCGGGTAAGAGGGCAAGGTATGGCATGAAGATGTATAAGCTGTGCGAGAGTGCATCAGGGTATACCTACAGATTTAGGATATATCAAGGAAAGGCCACCCCCAAACCAGACTGCATCCTGGACTACAATAGGTACATGGGAGGGGTGGACTTGTCAAATCAAGTCCTGAAACCCTACAGCGCCATGCGGTGAGGTATAAGAAGCTGGCCGTGCATATCATACAGATGGCTTTGCACAATACGTACGTGCTACATCGATGTGCAGGCCAGAGGGGAACTTTCCTGGAATTTCAAGAGGTGATTATCAAGAACCTAATCTTTAGGGACCAAGAAGGGGGGGCACCCAGTACTTCTGGAAGCGGGGGCCACACGCATCGTACCAGGGCGGCAACACTTTCCAGGAGAAGTTCCCCAAACTGGCAAGAAGGGAAAAAGTCAAAAGAGGTGCAAAGTCTGCTATAAGAGGGCGATAAGGGATGACACAATATATCAATGTGACACGTGTCCCGAATAACCAGAGCTCTGTATGAAAGAGTGTTTTAAAATTTATCATACATCCCTTGGTTTATAATTTACCCCAATTTTACTTACCGTGATACACTCCGCACAGCTTATCCCCCCTCGTCTTTCCCCTCTGGGCCCTGCTGTGTGCCCAGTCAGCTGATAACAGCCACATGTAGGGTATTGCCGTACCCAGGAGAACCCACATTACAGTTTATGGGGTGTAGGTCTCCGGTCAAAATGCTCACTACACCTCTAGATGAATGCCTTAAGGGTGTAGTTTTTAAAACGGGGTCACTTCTTGCGGGTTAATAATAATCTTTATTTATATAGCGCCAACATATTACGCAGCACTTTACAATTTAGAGGGGACATGAAACAAACAATATCAGACATTACATAGTGACAAAGTTCATTTACAATTCAAACCTGGGGAGTGAGGACCCTGCTCGAAAGAGCTTACAATCCATCAGGACATAAGGGAGACACAAAGTGTAACAGTGTTTGTTCTGTACAATGGTCCGGCCATTTTTATACACATGCGGTGGTAACATAAAGCTGCATGAGCCGGTCACCAGCCAGTATCGTGTATGACGGAAATGAAGAGAAGGAGTGTGAGGGAATCTTATTCTGACGACTAATCTAAAAAGGAGGGCCATGGAAAGGAGTCAGATTAGGGAATGTTATAGGCCTGTCTAAATAGTTGTGTTTTCAGGGCACGTTTAAAACTGTGGATATTGGGAATTAATCGGATTGTCTGGGGTAGCACATTCCAGAGGACGGGTGCAGCATGAGAGAAATCCTGGAGACGGTAGTGGGAGGTTCGGATTATGGAGGATTTTAATCTAAGGTCGTTGGCAGAACGTAGAGCGCAAGTAGGGTGGTAGACCGAGATGAGGGAGGAGATGTGAGGAGGTGCAGCATTGTGGAGAGCTTTGTGGGTAAGAGTAATAAGTTTGAATTTTATTCGGAAGGGGATGGGCAACCAGTGCAGTGACCGGCACAGATTAGAGGTGTTGGTGTAGTGACTGGCACAGGGTAGAGGCGTTGGTGTAGCGGTACAGTGACTGGCACAGGGTAGAGGCGTTGGTGTAGCGGTGCAGTGACTGGCACAGGGTAGAGGCGTTGGTGTAGCGGTGAAGTGACTGGCACAGGGTAGAGGCGTTGGTGTAGCGGTGCAGTGACTGGCACAGGGTAGAGGCGTTGGTGTAGCGGTTGGTCATAAAGATGAGCCTGGCTGCTGCATTGAGGATAGATTGGAAAGGGGAGAGTTTAGTGAGGGGAAGACCGACTAGTAATGAGTTACAGTAGTCAAGACGAGAGTGAATCAGAGCAACGAGAGTTTTGGTGGTTTCCTCCGTAAGAAAAGAGCGGATTCTGGAGATGTTTTTGAGATGAAAATGACAGGAGCGTGAAAGTGATTGTATGTGAGGAGTAAAGGAAAGATCTGAGTCAAAAATAACCCCGAGACAGCGGGCGTGCTGCTTAGTAGTGATGGTAGTGCCACACACAGATGGAGACATCAGGTTTAGGGAGGTTAGTAGATGGTCGGAACACAAGGAGCTCAGTTTTAGAAAGATTCAGTTTCAACTATTTAGCCTTGAAAAAAGACGACTAAGGGGGGACATGATTAACTTATATAAATATATTAATGGCACATAAAAAAAAATATGGTGAAATCCTGTTCCTTGTAAAACCCCCTCAAAAAACAAGGGGGCACTCCCTCCGTCTGGAGAAAAAAAGGTTCAAGCTGCAGAGGCAACAAGGCTTCTTTACCGTGAGAACTGTGAATCTATGGAATAGCCTACCGCAGGAGCTGGTCACAGCAGGGACAGTAGATGGCTTTAAAAAAGGGTTAGATAATTTCCTAGAACAAAAAAATATTAGCTCCTATGTGTAGAATTTTTTCCTTCCCTTTTCCCGTCCCTTGGTTGAACTTGATGGACATGTGTCTTTTTTCAGCCGTACTAACTATGTATGTAACTGTACTGGTACCTCAGGGGCTTCTGCATACATGACTTCGCACTAGAAAATCCCCAGTAGGCCAAATGGTGGTCCTTTCCTTCTGAGCCCTCCCCTGGGCCCAAACGGCAGTTTATCACCACAAATGTGGTATTGCGGCACTCAGGAGAAATTGCGCAACAGAATGGGGTATTTTGTTTCTTGTGAAAATAAGACATTTTCAGCCAAAACGACCTATTATTTGAAAAAAATAATTTTGTTTTAATTCCCAGCCCAATTCAAATAAGTTCTGTGAAGAAACTATGGGGTCTAAATGGTCACATTACCCATAAATGAATTCCTTGAGGGGTGTAGTTTCCAAAATGGGGTCACTTCTGGTGGGTTTCCATTGCTTTGATACCTCTGAGGCTCTGCAAATGAGACATGGCAGCCGAAAACCAATCCAGCAAAATCTGGACTCCAACAAACTCCTTTCCTTCTGAGCCCTCCCATGGGCCCAAACGGCAGTTTATCACCACAAATGGGGTATTGCCGCACTAAGGACAAATTGGGCAACAAAACGGGGTATTTTGTTCCCTGTGAAAATAAGAAATTTTGATCACATATGACATTTTATTGGAAAAAATGAAATTTTTTTCATTTCACAGCCCAATTCAAATACGTGCTGTGAAAAAACTGTGCGGTCAAAATGGTAACAACCATAAATTAATTCCTTGAGGGGTGTGGTTTCCAAAATGGGGTCACTATTGGGGGATTCCTACTGTTTTGGCACCTCAACACCTTTTCAAACCTGGCATGCTGCCTAAAATATATTCTAATAAAAAAAGAGGACTCAAAATGCACTAGGTGCTTCTTTGCTTCTAGGGCTTGTACTTCGGTCCACGAGCCACTAAAGCCACATGTGGGACATTTCTAAAAACTGCAGAATCTGGACAATACATATTTAGTACTGTTTCTCTGGTAAAACCTTCTGTGTTACAGAAAAAAAATTGAATAAAATTGAAATTCAGCAAGAAAAATAAAATTTGCAAATTTCACCTCCACTTTGCTTTAATTCCTGAAGGGTTAAAAAACTTTCTAAATGCTGTTTTGAATACTTTGAGGGGTCTAGTTTTTAAAATGGGGTGTTTTATCAGGGTTTCTAATACATAGGCCCCTCAAAGCCACTACAGAACTCAAGAGGTACCTTAAAAAAAAAAAGGCTTTTGAAATTTTCTTAAAAATATGAGAAATTGCTGTTTATGTTCTAAGCCTTGTAACGTCCAAGAAAAATAAAAGAATGTTCAAAAAACGATGCCAATCTAAAGTAGACATATGGGAAATGTGAACTAGTAACTATTTTGGGTGGTATAACCGTCTGTTTTACAAGCAGATGCATTTAAATTCTGAAAAATTCTATTTTTTCAAAATTTTCACAAAATTTTGCAATTTTTCACCAATAAACACTGAATATAAATCGACCAAATTTTACCACGAACATGAAGCCCAATGTGTCACGAGAAAACAAACTCAGAATCGCTTGGATAGGTTTAAGCATTCCGACGTTATTACCACATAAATTGATATATGTCAGATTTGAAAAATGGGCTCTGAGCCTTAAAGGGAATGTGTTGCCAGAAAAACATGTTTTGTTTTTTTTAAATAAAACATTTAGTGTGTGTGTGATTAAACATTGTTCAAATTTTTTTTATTTTTTTCACGAGTCAGGAAATATTATAAATTAATTCTAATTTATAATATTACCCATTTCTGGTCACTAGATGGAGCTATTCCCAAAATTGCAGCATTGCAAAATTGGGTAAAAAGCCCTCGCTCTAGTGAGCTCTCAGCATCCCCCCCCCCCTCCTTTATCCTGGCTAGTGCCGGGATAAACGAGGGGTTTGAACGGTGTAACCTCCTACACTGTGTGTCGCCATTTTTTGAGCTAACACACAGTGTAGAAGGTTAACATACAGTAGTAAACGTACACAAACACGAACATACATTGAAATCTCTTACCTGCTCCTGCCGCCGCGGCTCCCTCCGGCCCGTCCGCTCCGTCTGCTGCCGCTGGTCCAAGTGCACAAGTCCGGAAGCCGCGACCGGAAGTAGTAATATTACTGTCCGGCCGCGACTTCCGGTCCACAGGAAAATGGCGCCGGACGGCGCCAATTTCAAATTGGACTGTGTGGGAGCGGCGCATGCGCAGTTCCCACACAGACGCCGTACACACAAGTGAATGGGACGGGAGCCGTTCGCAGTCCCTATGGGACTGTGGCTGCCGTATTCCATGTCTGTATGTGTCGTTAATCGACACATACAGAAATGGAACACAAAATGGCAGCCCCCATAGGGAAGAAAAAGTGTAAAAATAAGAAAAAGTAAAACACAAACACACAAATAAATATAAACGTTTTTAATAAAGCACTAACATCTTTAACATATAAAAAAATAATTTGTGATGACACTGTTCCTTTAAGGCCAAAATTAGGCTGCATCCTTAAGGGGTTAAAGAGGTAATCTTTCAAGGAACTGGCGCGGCCGCGTCTTCTAAATGCGATATTCTCGTTCTAGCCTTCTGGACGCGATCATGAAGACTGTGCAGATCCTGGCAGAGGAGGCCAATGTCCACTTTGACCACCCTGTTAGATATTATACATAGGCTGCAGCGGTAACACGTGTCTACAGGCTTGTCATCGCCACAGCCGGGAGTAAATAAAGAAGACTGCTGATCGCATCGGAGCGCTGGTTATTTCATTATTCTTATATATTTTCTGCTCTTACGCTATTTTCCTGCACGCAGAAAACCCCTTTAACCCCTTCCCTCCGCAGCTATTTTTGGTTAATTTATTTTAGCTTTTTTTCTCCCCACCTTTTATTTTTCCGTTGATAAAGTCGTATGAGGGCTTGTTCTTGTTTGCGGGACGAGTTGTAGTTTTACACGCCACCATTTATTGTACCATATAATGAACAGGAAACTGAAAATCTAAGATTTCTCCATAGTTTTTGGATTTCGTTTTTTTACGGCGTTCACCGTGCAATAAATCCGACATGTTATCTTTATTCTGCGGTACATACGATTACAGTGATGACAAATTTATATTTATTTTTATGTTTTACGACTTTTACAGGGAAAAACTGAGTTGTCGCCACATTCTGAAAGCCATCATTTTTTGTATATTTCCGTCGATTGAGCGGCATGAAGGCTTATTTTTTGTAGGATGAGCTGTCGTTTTTAATAGTAGCATTTTTGAGAACGTCCGGTTTTGATCACTTTTAATAAAAAATTTTGTGGGAAATGAGGTGAAGAAATAACAGCGACTGGCGGTGTGTTTAAAATTAGTAATTTTTTTTTAAATAATTTTTTTACTGCGTTCAATGTGCAGGTTAAATAATGTGATATTCGAATAGTTCAGACTTTTAGGGACGCGGCGATACCAATTATGTTTATTATTTTCCCACAGTGCTTCAGGGGAAAATGGGAAAAAGACGGTTTTTTGAACTTTTAATATTTTTTTGTACATACAAAATCACTTTATTCTTTTTCACGTAATATTTTTTTTTTTTATTAGTCCCCCAAGGGTATTTGAACTAATGTATTGCAGTAAATCATACCTCTGGCAGGGCACCAAGAAGGCAGACCTGGGGGCCATCATTTAACCCCCAGGCTGCCATGACAAACATGGTCACCCAGCGATCGCTTGATGGAAGGGGCAAGGGGTTGTCAGAGTGGGCCTCCCCTTCTCTAATGGCTTAGATGCCACAATCGCATTTGACCTCGGCATCTAAGGGGTTAAAACGAGTGGGATCCAGCTAGTTAAAGTGACGTGTACACCCAAGTAGTATGGAGCAGGCTTAGCATGTAAACCCGCTACTAATGCCCTCTACCCGGCAAAGATGTATGTATACCTCAAAGGTCGGGAAGGGGATAAAAAGAGTAATTGTCATTTAAAATTTCCCAATAAACAATAATGCAAGCGAAGATAAGAAACTATATAATAAATCATATTACAGAAAAATGTACAACATTACTAAAAGCAGCAAAGTTCTACTATCTCACCCCAGTGCTGGGAGACACAGCTACACTGCTCATCACTGCTGTATAATCTCCTCCATGCTGCTTCCAGTAAGTGTTCTCTCTCACCCAGTGCTGGGAGTCACAGCTACACTGCTCATCACAGCTGTATAATGTCCTCCATGCTGCTTCCAGGAACTGCTCTCTCTCACCCCAGTGCTGGGAGTCACAGCTACACTGCTCATGACTGCTGTATAATGTTCTTCCTGCTGCTTCCAGTAAGTGTTCTCCCCCAGTGCTGGGAGTCACAGCTACACTGCTCATCACTGCTGTATAATGTCCTCCATGCTGCTTCCAGTAAGTGCTATCTCACCCCAGTGCTGGGAGTCACAGCTACACTGCTCATCACTGCTGTATAATGTCCTCCATGCTGCTTCCAGTAAGCGTTCTCTCTCACCCCAGTGCTGGGAGTCACAGCTACACTGCTGTATAATGTCCTCCATGCTGCTTCCAGTAAGTGCTTTCTCTCACCCCAGTGCTGGGAGTCACAGCTACACTGCTCATCATTGCTATATAATGTCCTCCATGCTGCTTCCAGTAAGTGTTCTCTCTCACCCCAGTGCTGGGAGTCACAGCTACACACCTGTATAATGTCCTCCATGATGCTTCCAGGAACTGCTCTCTCTCACCCCAGTGCTGGGAATCACAGCTACACTGCTCATGACTGCTGTATAATGTTCTCCATGCTGCTTCCAGTAAGTGTTCTCTCACCCCATTGCTGGGAGTCACAGCTACACTGCTCATCGCTGCTGTATAATGTCCTCCATGCTGCTTCCAGTAAGTGCTCTCTCTCACCCAGTGCTGGGAGTCACAGCTACACTGCTCATCACTGCTGTATAATGTCCTCCATGCTGCTTCCAGTAAGTGAAATCTCACCCCAGTGCTGGGAGTCACAGCTACACTGCTCATTACTGCTGTATAATGTTCTTCCTGCTGCTTCCAGTAAGTGTTCTCTCACACACAGTGCTGGGAGTCACAGCTACACTGCTCATTACTGCTGTATAATGTCCTCCATGCTGCTTCCTGTAAGTGCTCTCACCCCAGTGCTGGGAGTCACAGCTACACTGCTCATCACTGCTGTATAATGTCCTCCATGCTGATTCCAGTAAGTGCTCTCTCACCCCAGTGATGGGAGTCACAGCTACACTGCTCATCACTGCTGTATAATGTCCTCCATGCTGCTTCCAGTAAGTTACCTCTCACCCCAGTGCTGGGAGTCACAGCTACACTGCTCATTACTGCTGTATAATGTCCTCCATGCTGCTTCCAGTAAGTGCTTTCTCTCACCCCAGTGCTGGGAGTCACAGCTACACTGCTCATCATTGCTATATAATGTCCTCCATGCTGCTTCCAGTAAGTGTTCTCTCACCCCAGTGCTGGGAGTCACAGCTACACACCTGTATAATGTCCTCCATGATGCTTCCAGGAACTGCTCTCTCTCACCCCAGTGCTGGGAATCACAGCTACACTGCTCATGACTGTTGTATAATGTTCTCCATGCTGCTTCCAGTAAGTGTTCTCTCACCCCATTGCTGGGAGTCACAGCTACACTGCTCATCACTGTTGTATAATGTCCTCTATGCAGCTTCCAGTAAGTGCTCTCTCTCTCTCACCCCAGTGCTGGGAGTCACAGCTACACTGCTCATCGCTGCTGTATAATGTCCTCCATGCTGCTTCCAGTAAGTGAAATCTCACCCCAGTGCTGGGAGTCACAGCTACACTGCTCATCACTGCTGTATAATGTTCTCCATGCTACTTCCAGTAACTCTCTCACCTCAGTGCTGGGAGTCACAGCTACACTGCTGTATAATGTCCTCCATGATGCTTCCAGTAACTGCTCTCTTTCACCCCAGTGCTGGGAGTCACAGCTACACTGCTCATTACTGCTGTATAATGTTCTTCCTGCTGCTTCCAGTAAGTGTTCTCTCTAACCCCAGTGCTGGGAGTCACAGCTACACTGCTCATTACTGCTGTATAATGTTCTTCCTGCTGCTTCCAGTAAGTGTTCTCTCTAACCCCAGTGCTGGGAGTCACAGCTACACTGCTAATCACTGCTGTATAATGTCCTCCATGCTGATTCCAGTAAGTTACCTCTCTCACCCCAGTGCTGGGAGTCACAGCTACACTGCTCATTACTGCTGTATAATGTCCTCCATGCTGCTTCCAGTAAGTGCTTTCTCTCACCCCAGTGCTGGGAGTCACAGCTACACTGCTCATGACTGCTGTATAATGTCCTCCATGCTGCTTCCAGTAAGTGAAATCTCACCCCAGTGCTGGGAGTCACAGCTACACTGCTCATCACTGCTGTATAATGTCCTCCATGCTGCTTCCAGTAAGTGCTCTCTCACCAGAGTGCTGGGAGTCACAGCTACACTGCTGTATAATGTCTTCCATGCTGCTTCCAGTAAGTGTTCTCTCTCACCCCAGTGCTGGGAGTCACAGCTACACTGCTGTATAATGTCCTCCATGCTGCTTCCAGTAAGTGTTCTCTCTCACCCCAGTGCTGGAAGTCACAGCTACACTGCTCATCACTGCTGTATAATGTCCTCCATGCTGCTTCCAGTAAGTGCTCTGTCACCAGAGTGCTGGGAGTCACAGCTACACTGCTAATCACGGCTGCAGAATGTCCTCAATGCTGCTTTTGAGAGTGTGCTATTGAGAGATACAGGAGCAGCATCTCCCCTTCACTGTATGTGCTGTGTAAGGGAGACATCATAGCAGCTAGTGAGTGCCCCCTCTGGAGTTCAGGGAAAAATGACAACTACAAATAGAGCCTGCAGAGGAGAAACCTGATAAATGAATTACAAAACTCATAATGGCCAGAAATAGTGTTATTACTCATGTACACACACATAGTAGATTATTCTGTGAAGTCACCTGAAATGACATTATAATGATATTATTTATATATAGTTTTACCTTGTGATCTGCGCGGTCGATAGTCCTCCATCATGACCTCCTTGTACAGATCCTTGTGTTCTTCTACATACTCCCACTCCTCCATGGAGAAATAGACAGCGACGTCCTGACACCTTATAGGAACCTGACACACACAATGATACAGTCATTAACCAGACTCCTCCAGTGCGGATACTGTATAATTTCACAGCATTCCCAGAAGTGTCACCTCTCCAGTCAGCAGCTCGGTCATCTTGTGGAGAAGTTCTAGGATCTTCTGCTTATTGTTCTTCTCATGTATCCTGGAGTGAGGAGAGGGCTCTGTGATGGGGCTCCGGCTCCATCCCCCTGACTCATGACTGCTGGTGGCCACACAGTCACCCGATGTCTTCTTCACTCTTGTGTAATTCTGTGTATGGAGTGAGTGAGTGAGAGATACTTGAAGAACTTATTTTGTTGAACTTAAAGAAAAAGGAGAATGGGACATGATGGAAAACTTTATATGTTACAGGAGGAAAGAAACTAAAACACAAGAACACGAAGGCACAATCTGACAGCGTGGGGGTAAATCAGAAAATATTATTTCACTGACTGAGTAGTAGATGCTCGGAACAACCTTACAGCAGATGTGTTTGGAAAATCAAAAGTAAATGGACCATGTGATTCTCCTCCTGCCGTCATCTTCTATGTTTCTATACAGATGTCAGACTAGTGGTAGAAATCCTCGTCTCCAGGACAGACTCCGGCCATGTGATTCCCCTGCCGTCATCTTCTATGTTTCTATATAGATGTCAGACTAGTGGTAGAAATCCTCATCTCCAGGACAGACTCCAGCCATGTGATTCCCCTGCCGTCATCTTCTATGTTTCTATATAGAGGTCAGACTAGTGGTAGAAATCCTCATCTCCAGGACAGACTCCGGCCATGTGATTCTCCTCCTGCCGTCATCTTCTATATTTCTATACAGATGTCAGACTAGTGGTAGAAATCCTCATCTCCAGGACAGACTCCGGCCATGTGATTCTCCTCCTGCCGTCATCTTCTATGTTTCTATACAGATGTCAGACTAGTGGTAGAAATCCTCATCTCCAGGACAGACTCCGGCCATGTGATTCTTCTCCTGCCGTCATCTTCTATGTTTCTATACAGATGTCAGACTAGTGGTAGAAATCCTCGTCTCCAGGACAGACTCCGGCCATGTGATTCTCCTCCTGCCGTCATCTTCTACGTTTCTATATAGAGGTCAGACTAGTGGTAGAAATTCTCGTCTCCAGGACAGACTACAGCCATGTGATCCTCCTGGTCCCTGTGCTCCTTCTCCTCCTGGTCCCTGTGCTCCTTCTCCTCCTGGTTCCAACGTGACTACTTACTATTCTCATCACTCTACATTACTATCACCATGAGACATAACTGACCATATTGCTGGCTGATGTTCACTTCTTCCCGTCACTTGGAAGGTCTCGTAGATGGTATACAGGACTCTGGCTTCTTCCTCTTATGTGTGACTTGTTACATAATACAATAAAGAACATAGAAATATAGAAACGTTTACCTCTCCGCTCAGCAAGTAGATGATCTCCAGGGTGAAGTTTAATATTCTTGTGGTCATCTCATTGCTGTCCTTGTCCATCGTTGGTGGGTCATTCAGGAGAAGGAACGTTCTGGATGAGAACATGAATCCACTGGAGGTTGTAGTACAGCAGGCGTCTTTATGAAAAGAGGAGAGAATCATACAGGGGACGACGTCATGTGGGAAATACAGAACCTAACTTATTGAAAGAAACCGGTTCTCCGAGCCTCCACCACAGGGAATAAAGGGACATGACCGGCACCGACAATTATCTACTAGATATATCATAAATATCTGATTGATGAGAGGTCCGAGTCCCAGAGGCGTGACCCGTAGCCATGTGGACGAGGGGGGGACCCCTACCCATGTGGACGAGGGGGGGCCCGTACCCATGTGGACGAGGGGGGGGGGCCCGTACCCATGTGGACGAGGGGGGGGGCCCGTACCCATGTGGACGAGGGGGCTGCTGGTGACTGATTCAGGCAGAGAATGAATAAAGAGGTGGTCACACAAGTACGACTCGTTCTATTCAATTCTACGGGTGTAAAGGAAACACACGCAGCAGCCACCTCTCCAGGCGGGTCGGGGTCCCCGCCTTCTCTACATTGGTGTGGTTCCCATAGGAGGGACCTGAATCTATCAGACATTTATGGCAAATCCTGTTGATAGGTTATAAATTTGATGAAAATACCTCTTTAATTTATTTATTTTTCGCAGTAGCACGAGCTACATGCGGCCTAGCGTTGTCCTGTAGAAAAAACGGCTTCTGTGATTTTTGAGATTTCATGTGGCTAAAAACCGCTGCTTTCAATCTGGCTTTTATGCTGCCACAGAATGGAGCGAGGTGCTTGAAAACGTCATCATTCGCAGATCATAGCGACACCTGATACTTCCTCGATTGGCATATACTCACGGCTTGTCCTTCTTCGTGCTGCAATTTCAATGTTGAGGAGCGGCACTTGTAATGCTGGTCACGTCCTATTACAGGACCACGCTGGAATTCAGCGATTTACGACCCGTTCTATCACTGTCTGTATAGTGACTACATGGCGAGTGCCAGAGGTTATACACCTGTGGTAACGGTGACTACATGGCGAGTGCCGGAGGTTATACACCTGTGGTAACGGCGACTACATGGCGAGTGCCGGATGTTATACACCTGTGGTAACGGCGACTACATGGCGAGTGCCGGAGGTTATACACCTGTGGTAACGGCGACTACATGGAGAGGGCCGGATGTTATACACGTGGTAACGGCGACTACATGGCGAGTGCCGGATGTTATACACCTGTGGTAACGGCGACTACATGGCGAGTGCCGGATGTTATACACCTGTGGTAACGGCGACTACATGGCGAGTGCCGGATGTTATACAGCTGTGGTAACGGCGACTACATGGCGAGTGCCGGATTTTATACACCTGTGGTAACGGCGACTACATGGCGAGTGCCGGATGTTATACACCTGTGATAACGGCGACTACATGGCGAGTGTCGGATGTTATACACCTGTGGTAACGGCGACTACATGGCGAGTGCCGGATGTTATACATCTGTGGTAACGGCGACTACATGGCGAGTGCCGGATGTTATACACATGTGGGAACGGCGACAACATGGCGAGTGCCGGATGTTATACACCTGTGGTAACGGTGACTACATGGCGAGTGCCGGATGTTATACATCTGTGGTAACGGCGACTACATGGCGAGTGCCGGATGTTATACACATGTGGGAACGGCGACAACATGGCGAGTGCCGGATGTTATACACATGTGGTAACGGCGACTACATGGCGAGTGCCGGATGTTATACACCCGTGGTAACAGCGACGACATGGCGAGTGCCGGATGTTATACACCCGTGGTAACGGAGACTACATGACGAGTGCCGGATGTTATACACCTGTGGTAACGGCGACTACATGGCGAGTGAGGGATATCCGAACTTCTTCCCATTGAAACTTTATTGTTAATGCATCAACATCTAATAACAGGGTTACTTACCGATAGTGCTACGGACCAAACGTACGGGAATATAATTAGGGCTAACGACCAACACATGTAAACGGAAGTATATATGGCAGTCTCCTTACTTCAGTCAGTCAGCTTCAGCCATGATTAAGGACGCTCGCAGCGTCTGAAACGCGTAGGCTTTCAACCATCATCACAATTTTTCCTTACACTAACAGGATGTCACGCTGTTTACCCAGATCCTGATTTTTAAATTATTGGCCCATTAAACTTGGAAATTCTTTTCCATTTTATCTCATGCTTCGTGCTGGATCCAACCCTGCTTCTCCGAGTGAGGGATGTTATACACTACACTCCTGAATATAATAGCACTATACACTGTACTCCTGAATATAATAGTACTATACACTGCACTCCTGAATATAATAGCATTATACACTGCGCTCCTGAATATAATAGCACTATACACTGTACTCCTGAATATAATAGTACTATACACTGTACTCCTGAATATAATAGTACTATACACTGCACTCCTGAATATAATAGTACTATACACTGCACTCCTGAATATAATAGTACTATACACTGTACTCCTGAATATAATAGTACTGAATATAATAGTAATTCACTGTAGTTTCGATATATGATGTCGTTCATAAACATTCATTAATTAATAGATTCACCGCCTGAAAGAACGATTAAAATAATTGTGTCCACTTTCCTTCTGACATCCCCTATGTGGTCGCGAATCCTCCTCCTGAACTCCCTGCCAGTCTTACCCACGTATTGTAGACCACACTTACATGTGATAAGATAGACAATTCCTTTCGTCTTACAATTAATGAATGACCTGTTGTCAAATTAGGAAATTTACGAACACTAAAACTGGAAGAACATTTGACAACAGGTCATTCATTAATTGTAAGACGAAAGGAATTGTCTATCTTATCACATGTAAGTGATAAAAGCCCATGATTTCTCCGGCGCGTGTGCGGCCAGTACATCAGAGCCGTATACGTGGCTGGAGGTTAAAATAAGCACATAAACAGTGCTATCCAGTGTTCTACCTTTAGAATTTAACTACCTATGTATATCAATCCCTGATGAGGTATTGCTTTAGTGACAATGCTGAAACGCGTAGGATCTTGATACATTGACATTTTTGGCAAGAGTGTAGCGAATCAATATATCATAAATAGGGAGAGTTAGTCCTGTGTGTTTTGAAATATACCACTACCCTGGACACTTCCCTTTTCGCCTAGCACTTGCTTATGCCTGTTTTCTTGGCAGTAGTGGCTGGTTGAGCCATTTTTAACAAATTGATAATAAAATTATTTTAATCGTTCTTTCAGGCGGTGGATATAATAGTACTTGACTTAAGGTATGTTTGATGACTTTCGCTATCTACGGCCTTACACCCCAAACCCCAATAAGAGACGACACATGAATTTTGAAGTAAAGGCCACAGCAGCCATTTATTAAACACACACCTTTTTATGTGATAAAAGAGCATAACCATAAAACACATCATAAACTCCATAATAACATCCTGCTCTATTTCCCACATTCTCCAGATAAAGGATCCTTGAAGGCACTTCAATCATTAAATAACAACTCCATCGTTTCCTTATTAGGTCTGGACTTCTTACCCTACAGCCGTTCTACACCTGACCCGAGGGCACCAATCATGTCCAAGACCTCTCTCTCCCTTCCTGGGGACCCTGCCCATCAGGAATATATGCCATATCAGCTGGGTAACCACTCCCCAGCCCCTCCAATACTATCCAGGGTTAAACGCCCCGAGTTCTCTTCCAACAATCTCCATTGTTGCTTCTCCTTCTTGCCATTACGTGCCTCCAAAGACCCCTCCTCCTACCGCCACGACAATCATGTGTGACCCCTTACACATGATTGTCCCTCCACAACTGCAGGGCTTTCTCCATGCCCTCCTTGATGTCCAGGGTCCACATATCAAGACCCACCTCGTTCAAATGAACGCCATCCGCCCTGAGGAAACCTACCTCTCTGCCCTCCAACTCCTTATGCCGCACCACAACACCGCCATTGCGTGCCACAAACCTGCCAACCACCTTGTTCACCTTTGCTCGTGCTTTATTCAGACTATGGACGGAACGGGCCTGCCGCCACACCTTGCGAGCCACAATATCCGACCATACGATCACCACTCCTGGAAAAGACGACCATAACCGCAACAGATCGATCTTAACATCCCTCACCAAATCCCTGGACGACCGAATGCCCAAATCATTGCCACCAAGGTGCACCACCAAAATATCTGGCACCCTGTCCAAACCTGCATAGAAATGTACCTCTGGTAACAACCTACACCACAGCATGCCCCGCAGACCCAACCATCTGAACTGAACCTCTGAGTGATCCAGGCCCAACTGCCGTCCGGCCGGACGAACATCTGCACGCACACCTCCCCAGTGCACGTAGGAGTGCCCAATAATCCAAATCAAGCAGGGACCTGCACCTAAAACAACACAAAACAGTAATGTAACAACTCCATATTCACCTCCAGCACAACTTATCACCACCACCTCAAAGCAAGTGAGGCCGCACATACAACATATCGGTCTGACTCCCACCTACCGATCTTCTTAACCATCGCCGGGGATAAACCCCACCTGGCTGCTTCCGTAGCTGCGCCAATTCTGAAAGAGTGAGAGCTAAAACCTGCTCCACCTCTGCCAGACAACAGGATACATTACTTGAACACCTGTGAAAACTGGAATTTAGACAAAGACAGCCCGTCTGCATGAACCAACAAGGACTCCGGCCCCTCAGGCCTCACTGCAACAAACTCCCGAAAACAGTGGACCGGGCACACCCGAGACCCTGGTAACTCATACAAACGCACCACAAAACCTCTCCCCTCCTGATCTGTCTTAGATCTACGAAGCAAACAAGAAAGGCAGGAGCCATCCAAATCCACATACAATAAACCCCCTGCCACACTCTTACTGGCCGACACCAACTCCGATATCCGGAACGCCCCAAAGAACGCCAAAGAAAAGGCCAGTGTAAATAGCCGCGCTTCAAACGCCGAAACACAAACATCCCCCAATAAATCACAAATCGCTACCAACAGCTCAAATGACACCGGCTTCCTGTGGTCCCTAACTGCGGAACCCCTCCGGAAACCCTTCATTGCCTGCCTGACCAGAAAGGACTTGGTCACGTTCTCCTCACCTTTTTTTTTAAACCAAAAAGCCAAAGCCGACAAACTCCGAGCAACCGTTGCTGCAGATGCCCCTTCACTGTACGCATTTCCTATATAATGCAACAAACACGCCGTCCGATCTGCAATACCTGCCTGCGCATTTTCCAACAAAGCCTCCCATACCTGCCATACCGCACTGTACCTCTGGCATGTAACCGCACTAACAGACCTTTCCACGAGCGACATCGCCATTGTCACACCACCTTCCACAGATGCTCTGGACAAGGCAGGCCATGAGACTCCGCCCCCGGCGCCAGCAGACGAAACCTGTCCCACTGTTGACAAGAAAGGGAATCAGCCACAGAATTCAGCACCCCAGGAATATGCACTGCCACAAAATGCGCATTCAACATCAAACCTCTCTAAACTAAATGCCGCAATAGTCGCACGACTGGCGGAGAATTAGCTGTCTGCGCATTAACCGCCTGAACCACACCCAGATTGTCACATACGAAACGCACTCTCCGGTCCCACAGACAATCCCCCCACAACTCCGCAGCCACCACAATCGGGTACAGTTCCAGCAGAGCCAAATTACGGACAAAACCACATTCATGCCAAGCATCTGGCCAAACTCCTGAACACCACTGCCCCTGGAAATAAGCCCCAAATCCGCATGCACCTGATGCATCAGTATACAGCTCCAAGTCCACACTAGACACCGGCTGATACATGAGCACCGACCGCCCATTATAGGTCTGCAAAAACTCCCCCCACACCAACAAATCAGCTTTCAATTCCGCCGACAACCTAATAAAATGATGGGGGGAATGCACCCCTGCGGTCGCACTTGCCAATCGCCTGCAAAACACCCGCCCCATGGGCATAATCCTACAAGCAAAATTCAAATGCCCCAACAAGGATTGCAAGTCCCGCAACTGGATCTTCTTCCTGCGCAGCGCACTCGCCACCAACCCTCTCATCTCCAGCAACTTATCATCAGGCAAGCGACACTCCATGTTATCTGAATCAATCATGATTCCCAAAAACTTAATGACCGTCATGGGTCCCTCAGTGTTTTCAGGCGCCAGAGGTACCCCAAAGTCCTTTGCCACTCGCTCCATAGTATGTAGCAATCCTGCACACACATAGGTACCCGGCGGCCCGATAAACAGGAAATCGTCCAGATAATGCAGTGCAGATTGCACCTGCGCCTCCCGACGGACCACCCACTCCAAAAACGTGCTAAACATCTCAAAATAAGCGCATGAAATGGAGCAGCCCATCGGGAGGCAACAATCTACAAAATATTCCTCCTGCCAATAACATCCCAGCAAACAAAAACTATCCGGATGCACCGGCAATAAACGAAAAGCGGCCTCAATGTCAGTTTTCGCCAGAGAGCCCTTCCCGTACTTGCGAACCCAAACAACCGCCGCATCAAAGGAAGTGTAACTGACCGCACACAAAGCCGGATCAATGCCGTCATTCACCGACTCGCCTTCCGGATACAACAAGTGATGAATAAGGCGGAATTTATTCACCTCCTTCTTTGGAACCAAACCTAACGGGGAAACCCGCAAACTCTGAACAGGCGGGAAGGAAAACGGACCCGCTATGCGGCCCAAAGCCACCTCCTTCAGCAGCTTATCAGTAACCAGATCAGGCCGCGCCAAAGCAGACGACAAATTACGGACTACCCCGTCACGTCCAGCTGACGTACAAGGAATCCGAAAACCTTCTGAAAAACCTAACCACAACTCTGCCACTTTCTTATTTGGATAGCCCCTTAAAAACGGGAGCATCCTTTCCACCCTCACCGGAGTCGCCCCTCTTCTGCTCAGCATCTCCCTGCCTGCCCTTATGCTTCTTGAAGCATCTGGACAAACCATGGGCGCCTCCGCAACCGGAGCACTCGTGCTTATATCTACAGTCTGGGCCGAACTTGCAATGCCCTTCATTATACTGCCAGCAACACCCCTTTCCTGAGGATCCTGACCGACCCGCTGCTGACCCCTGACCGCCGGCCGCATCCCGAAAGGGCTGCTGCCCCTGTTTCGGCGCAGACATCAGACGCATCCACAAACTAATATCTTTATGGTCCCATCGCAGCGACGGGCGCACCGACTTCCGCTGACGAAACGGTTTGTCATACCGCAACCATGCATTACCACCGTATACGCGATACGCCTCCCCTACTGAATCCATATAACAAAATAGCGCCGAACAGTTCTCCGGCGCCTTCTCTCCCACCACACTAGCCAAAATAGCGAAAGTCTGCAGCCAATTCGCAAAAGTCAGAGGAATCAAGCAATACCGCCGCCGCTCCTCCTCCTCCTTACTTTCATCCGGTTTCCACCGGTCCAAATTAAACTTCTCTAAAGGCAGCAAAGAATAAATCTCCACATATTCATCTTTCCAGATCTTTTCCCTAATCTCCACCTTCAAATGTGCCCCCAGCGGGCCCTCAAAGCACACATAAACCTCGCCTTTAGCCGCATCAGCCAACCGCACATCCTCTACCACTTTCTTAGCTGTACCAGCCGCCGCATCAACCGCTTTTTCCACCGCCACTACGGCACCCACCACCGGCACCACTTCACTAACATCCGCAATCCCTGCCGCAGCTGCACTAGAAATCGCCTCGCTAGCAACCGCACTCCCTGCCGCACTAGCAGACGCCTCACTAGCAGCGCCCCATACCCTCGCTGGCGACTGCTCTACACCTGGCAAAAATCTCAAAATATTCCTGCATCCCTCTAAACATCAAATGCATTTGAGACATTGACAACATCCCCCCCCACCACATCCGTGGTAGACTCACGCGGCCGTCCCTGAGGTGACCTCCCAGCGGACGCGTCCACCACTCCGGATGAGCCCGGCCTCGGTCCTGACGATCCTGGGGAGTGGTGCTCCTGCACCCCACGCTCCCCGTAGCTCCACGCACTTTCGGTCGCTGAAGTTCTAGGCCCAGCGGAACGCGGCCCGTCCACGGTCCTGCCACCCGCTGGTGGCGCGGCATATTCAGACCGACAATAAATCTTCTTGTCGCTGCCTGTATAGCAGACCGCTGCCCCCCTTCGTCCGGATGGGGCCCGGCGTCATTACCCGAAGCTGCCCGCACGCACGCCTCCCTGCTCCTGCAGGAGGCGATCTCGCTCCCCATCTGGAGGCCGCCCGCCTCTTCCTCCTTCTGAAGAGCTCCTCCGGCACCTGGAACACCGTCGTCGGAGAAAGCCGTCACTTCCGGTCCCGCGTGCACTTCCGGTCTTGTCGTTGAAGACAGGAGGGGGGAAGATGGCTGCCGCGGCCCCCCCTCCTGTCACCTCCGGTCTTGCCCGTCTGATGGGATTCCTCCCAGACCTCCGCGGACCGTCGCCAGGGTGCAGCTCCGGACCAGCAGGAGGAGGAGGGTCCCTGGAGGGGCTCCCTCGGCGCCGAACAGACCGAGGTGTTTCCATAGATGAAGGCCTCTCCTGAGGCCTGGAACACCCACTGCTGCGTCCCTCGCTCTCCTCTCCAGCCGCTGGAACCGGAGGAAGAGCCCCGGCAAACAGCGAATCCAGCCATCCTACGCCGTGCTGCATCCCGGATCCTGGCCATCGTCATCTCCATCGCCGCGTCCATCAGGTAGGTGTAAAATATTATTATATTTTTTTTAAATATAATGACAGGACAAATATTTCTCCTGTTGTCCAGCGGGAAAGAGGGCTGCCTCTTCCCCGCATGGACTTATATACTTTACTCTCCACCCACCACATATAGATACATTTTGCCCCATGCCCCCTTTCCCTTAGCCCTCCAATCCCTATAACATAGCCTAAAACATAGTAGCCTAAAACTCCCAAACACCTAGTCATGCGCTTCCTTCATTACGCTGCGCCTACATTACGCTGGGCTTACTATACACTGTACTCCTGAATATAATAGTACTATACACTGTGCTCCTGAATATAATAGTACTATACACTGTACTCCTGATTATAGTAATATTATACACTGTACCCCTGAATATAATAGTACTATACACTTTACTCCTGAATATAATAGTACTATACACTGTGCTCCTGAATATAACCGTACTATACACTGTGCTCCTGAATATAATAGTACTATACACTGTACTCCTGAATATAATAGTACTATACACTGTACTCCTGAATATAATAGTACTATACACTGTACTCCTGAATATAATAGTACTATACACTGTACTCCTGAATATAATAGTACCATACACTGCGCTCCTGAATATAATAGTACCATACTCTGCGCTCCTGAATATAATAGTACCATACTCTGCGCTCCTGAATATAATAGTACCATACACTGCGCTCCTGAATATAATAGTACTATACACTGCGCTCCTGAATGTAATAGTGCTATACACTGTACTCCTGAATATAATAGTGCTATACACTGTACTCCTGAATATAATACTACTAAACACTGCGCTCCTGAATATAATAGTACTATACACTGTACTCCTGAATATAATAGTGCTATACACTGTACTCCTGAATATAATTGTACTATACACTGTACTCCTGAATATAATTGTACTATACACTGTGCTCCTGAATATAATTGTACTATACACTGTGCTCCTGAATATAATTGTACTATACACTGCTCCTGAATATACTAGTACTATACACTGTACTCCTGAATATAATAGTACTATACACTGCTCCTGAATATAATAGTACTATACACTGCTCCTGAATATAATAGTACTATACACTGTACTCCTGAATATAATAGTACTATACACTGCACTCCTGAATATAATAGTACTATACACTGCACTCCTGAATATAATAGTACTATACACTGCACTCCTGAATATAATAGTATTATACACTGCGCTCCTGAATATAATAGTACTATACACTGCGCTCCTGAATATAATAGTACTATACACTGCGCTCCTGAATATAATAGCACTATACACTGTACTCCTGAATATAATAGTACTATACACTGTACTCCTGAATATAATAGTACTATACACTGTACTCCTGAATATAATAGTACTATACACTGTACTCCTGAATATAATAGTACTATACACTGCTCCTGAATATAATAGTACTATACACTGTACTCCTGAATATAATAGCACTATACACTGTACTCCTGAATATAATAGTACTATACACTGTATTCCTGAATATAATAGTACTATACACTGTATTCCTGAATGTAATAGTACTATACACTGTAATCCTGAATATAGTATTATACACTGCGCTCCTGAATATAATAGTACTATACACTGTGCTCCTGAATATAATAGTACTATACACTGTACTCCTGAATATAATAGTGCTATACACTGTACTCCTGAATATAATTGTACTATACACTGTACTCCTGAATATAATAGTACTATACACTGTGCTCCTGAATATAATAGTGCTATACACTGTACTCCTGAATATAATAGTACTATACACTGTACTCTTGAATATAATAGTACTATACACTGTACTCTTGAATATAATAGTACTATACACTGCGCCCCTGAATATAATTGTACTATACACTGTGCTCCTGAATATAATAGTACTATACACTGTACTCCTGAATATAATATTACTATACACTGTGTGCTCCTGAATATAATAGTACTATACACTGTACTCCTGAATATAATAGTACTATACACTGTACTCCTGAATATAATAGTACTATACACTGCACTCCTGAATATAATAGTACTATACACTGTACTCCTGAATATAATAGTACTATACACTGCACTCCTGAATATAATAGTACTATACACTGTACTCCTGAATATAATAGCACTATACACGGAGATGGAAGCCTGGACTTTATCATCCATTTTACATATTTATTCTCTAACTCTTGAATATTTTGACGTTTTTGCTACTGACTTTTGTAACATTTTAACTTTTGTTCTTCTTTTGATATGTCTCACTGCAAGCTGAAAAGATTCTTACGCTTTCTTAGACAGACTATGAATCTGCTGCATAGCTAAAAATATGAGGAACCTGAGCACGTAGCTAAAATATATGAGGATTACAATTATGACAAAACATGGGATATGATGCGATATGGTGGGACATGAAGGGACATGGTGGGATATGGTGGGACATGGTGGGATATAATACGATATGATGGGATGTAATGCAATATAATGCGATATGATGGGATATAATACGATATGATGGGATATAATGCGATATGATGGGATATAATACGATATGATGGGATATAATGCGATATGATGGGATATAATGCGATATGATGGGATATAAACGCGATAGAATGTATACGTGTTCTTTTCTGATGACTCCAGGTCAAAATCCCTTGTGATTTAGAGAAGGAGGAGACCTGGTCAATATTGATTGGATAGACTGAAGGCCATGGCCCCTCTTATGTGATTGGAGGGGGAGACATGGCCAACACCCCTTTTAATGATATATAATCTATGTATTGTTTCCTAAGAAACTAGAGCGTCAGATTCCACTCACAAAACGTGTGTAGTTTCTCTCCGATGCATCGTCATGCTCTCCCACACACATGAAAGCAGATAAGAGACTACGAGGTCCAGATGATGACCTGCCTAAATTGATGTCCATAACACAGCTATAGTGGCTGCTACAGGGCACGTGGCAGGAGGGGGGTGGGCTGCCCGCCATCACTGGCCCCCTCATAAGCCTGGTGGTGCCGCTACCAGTTGCTATGGCTGCTACAGCGGTAGCGACGCCACATTCAATAGTATCTGCGTCATTGGGATGCAGATACTTTTGAACACTATGGCAGAGCAGGTAGGTATCTCCAGCCGCCGGGTCTCGTGCCTCTCTCGGCACTTCCCGTCTTCTGCGACTTATGGCCACAGAAGCATCTCTAGTGTTCGTGCTCTGGTCGCCTCTTAAAAGGGCCAGTGCGTGCGAAATTCCAGAAGTTACCCAATTAGTCCTGTGTCCCAGGACTATTTAAGGCACCTCCTCCATCTCCAAAGAGCCTGAGCAATGTTTTTTCTAACCAAGTGTTCATTTGCAGAGGTTCCGTAACCTGTTCCTGAAACCTGTGGTTGTGATTATTCAGTAACCGTGTCCAGTATCCATGTTTAGTGCTCGTGTCAAGTCCAGCGTCCATGACGACTTCAGCATCCGGCGTTCGTGGCAAGTCCAATGTCCGTGACGACTTCCATATCTGTGTCCAGTGTCTGTGAGAAGTCTAGTACCACCGTTTGAGACCAGTTCGGTTTCCGATAATCCAGCACGAGCCAGCTTCCAATAATCCGGTACAAGCCTGCCATCATCCAGTGACCGCTATATATTGCTTGGCCAGCTGCTACTCCATTATGGCAGAGTGGCCCAGTGGATCCACAACCCCGGACTACGTGACAAGCACCCAGCATTACATATAACGTGAGAACTCTCCCCACAGTTTAGTCAAGACACGTTGTCCAGGGATCATCTCTCGTCCGAGGGTGAGAAAATGCAGCACCAAGCAGGGTCTTACGCCCCCAGGCAGCCTCCTATGACCCTGAAACAATTCAGGTATGGAGGTTCTGCAGCTAACTTGTAAAACCCAGTGGAATCCAGGAATTCCGATGAAGTCCCAAAAAAAAAAAAAAACAAGAGAACAACAGAGGTGGTTAAGGGCCTTCCCCCTTTGATGGCATTCCCAGAGTTTTCCTGTTCTCGATGGGTGCAGGTCTCTCATGGTCCTGTCATCGGCAAAGGGAAAATGATGCTAAACCCCTTCCTTCACAAAGATTTGGTTGTAAGATCATTGGCGGTGTGTCGTTCATGCACAGTGCAATTCATGTACTTCATCATGATTACACGGGCACAAAAGCCGAATCTTGTGTGTTAATGCCCGTTTTATACAGCAGTGATGTGCAGTGTAGGTGCGACTCCAACACTGGGGTGAGAGAGAACACTTACTGGAAGCAGCATGGAGGACATTATACAGCAAAAGTGAGCAGTGTAGCTGTGACTCCCAGCACTGGGGTGAGAGAGAACACTTACTGGTAGCAGCATGGAGGACATCTGGGGCACTGTGGATTAACATAAAGGTAACTACTCCTTGTAACGTCCGTGGTCGCTGACGAACTCCTCCCATCCTGTCGACGCCATTCTCTCCAGAGATGTCTGCACATTCGGCCGTCCTGTTCCACAGTGACCACTAGGGTGCGCTCACGAGCTTAGTCCAGCCTTAAGGAGCCAGGGCACACACGTGTGAGATTGAGCCGATTGCTCCCAGATCACCCCGGACTATAAGGGCTCTGCCCCTCCCTGCATTGCCTGAGCTTGTTTGTATCTACCCGTGTCTTTCTTTGCAAATGGTTCCTTGAGTGTTTTCCAGCTCCAGTGTTTCCGTTCCTGCTACCTGTATCCTGTTTTCCGTGCTACCGTATTCCTGTACTATACGGAGTTGGAGTCGTGTTGTGTCGCCTACTACACCCACTGTGTTTCACCGCACCTGATGTCTGCCTGCTGCCAGAGTTCCATCCTAGCCTAAACCATCGCTACTGTCTGTATTGCCACAGGTACCTTTATCCAAACAATAGACATGGACTTTGTACCTTGTTTGGCCAGCTGCTATACCGCAATGGCCCAGTGGGTTCACATACCCACAGATCGTGACACTCCTTGACAGTTAAGCGAGTGGTAACATTTATAAAGTCTTACAATTACAAATCGGCCCTTTGAAGGCAACCAGAAGGCTGATGTGGACCTCTGGGAAAATTAGTTTGACACTCCTGGTCTAAAGGTAACACTTATTTTCAGTCGGGCCATATTCCTGATATTAGAAAATCGCTTGCCATTGAAGTAACCCTCTAAATAAGACCAAGGGAGTCTCGGTGGATTTCCAGAATTTTCTTTCCCACAAGATATTAGATACATGTTTTTATGACAATGCGCATGATTTCTTAATCCAATACAAGATTGAAGATCACATCTTTACAAAAGCTTATGTGTGTGTGCGCCCAACAAAAGCCAGGTACCTCCTTCTCTTGAAGATATTAGATGACCTTATACAGTGCATGTAGGGTGCCCGATTCGTTGTGGAGACTTTAATCTCTCCTTGAGATGTAGTTATTGACTGGTCCCACCATGAACAGGCCAAGCTTTGGGTTGGCTTAGAAGCTCCAATTTCACAGGTTCCTTTAACTGTGATCCCTTGGACTAGCAAAGCGACTTGGACAGTATGTCACAATTCATCACTTCCCTTTATAACAAATCATTTGGGTGCGTACATGTAATTCTTCTTCATCTTAAACAAGGCACTTTTCAATGGATTGCCCTCTACCCCTTGTCTCTAGAAATCTGGTATTTCCTTCAGGCCTGACCACGTCATTTCGATCACTGTCCAACGTGCCTGCCTTTGCTCTTCTGAGCTGTCTAGACTCAAACCGTATGTGTTTCTAGTGCCGGAATCTGACCGATCGTCCTGGAAATGATTGTAATACCTTCATACGAGACATTTCTACCATCGTCAAGGAAATGATTGGAATACCTTCATACGAGACATTTCTACAATCGTCCAGGAAATGTTTGTAATATACGAAACATTTCTACGATGGTCCAGGAAATGATTGGAATACCTTCATACGAGACATTTCTACAATGCCAAAAAAGCTAGTTTGAAAATGCATCGTTTTCTGACTCCTTATGAGAAGTTTTGCACATAGAACACCCACCCAAAGTCATTTGCAATCATTGGTAAGATCATGGTTTTCCATCTCTAATGATCCGGCAGTTTTACTGCGATCTATAATTCCTTTATGGCTTCTAAGAGCCTTCTCAGATTACTGTTGATAGAAGCCAGGACTAAAATCCCCTAAGGAAAAACTCATGCCCCCCTTAAATCACTGAATGCTTCCAGGAAATACTCCACCTATAAAGGATGGGGGAACAAGTGGCAGACACACAGGCCTCCTCAAAAAGACAGCTATATGGTGTCCACAATTGTGTTACAGTACTAAAAGAAGCAATATTTTACGCTCTCACCCCAGTGCTGGGAGTCACAGCTACACTGCTCATCACTGCTGTATAATGTCCTCCATGCTGCTTCCAGTAAGTGTTCTCTCTCACCCCAGTACTGGGAGTCACAGCTACACTGCTCATCACTGCTGTATAATGTCCTCCATGCTGCTTCCAGTAAGTGTTCTCTCTCACCCCAGTGCTGGGAGTCACAGCTACACTGCTCATCACTGCTGTATAATGTCCTCCATGCTGCTTCCAGTAAGTGAAATCTCACCCCAGTGCTGGGAGTCACAGCTACACTGCCCATCACTGCTATATAATGTCCTCCATGCTGCTTCCAGTAAGTGCTCTCTCTCACCCCAGTGCTGGGAGTCACAGCTACACTGCCCATCACTGCTGTATAATGTCCTACATGCTGCTTCCAGTAAGTGTTCTCCCCCAGTGCTGGGAGCCACAGCTACACTGCTGTATAATGTCCTCCATGCTGCTTCCAGTAAGTGTTCTCTCACCCAGTGCTGGGAATCACAGCTACACTGCTCATCACTGCTGTAGAATGTCCTCCATGCAGTTTCCAGTAACTGCTCTCACCCAGTGCTGGGAGTCACAGCTACACTGCTCATCACTGCTGTATAATGTCCTCAATGCTGCTTCCAGTAACTGCTCTCTCTCACCCAGTGAGGAGTCACAGCTACACTGCTCATCACTGCTGTATAATGTCCTACATGCTGCTTCCAGTAAGTGTTCTCCCCCAGTGCTGGGAGCCACAGCTACACTGCTCATCACTGCTGTATAATGTCCTCCATGCTGCTTCCAATAAGTGTTCTCTCTCACCCCAGTGCTGAGAGTCACAGCTACACTGCTCATCACTGCTGTATAATGTCCTCCATGCTGCTTCCAGTAAGTGTTCTCTCTCACCCCAGTGCTGGGAGTCACAGCTACACTGCTCATCACTGCTGTATAACATTCTCCATGCTGCTTCCAGTAAGTGTTCTCTCTCACCCCAGTGCTGGGAGTCACAGCTACACTGCTCATAACTGATGTATAATGTACTACATGCTGATACTTCTCCTAGTAAAGTTTTATTATCTTCACCCGGTGTTGGAGTCATAGGTACACTATATCCTTCGTGCTGCTTCTGAGGGTGTGCTACTGACAGAGGAGCTGGATCTCCCCTTCCCTGTATGTGCTGAGTAAGGGAGACATCACAACAGCTAGTGAGCGCCCCCTCAAGAGTTCAGGGACAAATGACAATTAGAAATAGAGATTACAGACGGAAAACCTGATAAATGAAATACAGATGTCATGGCCAGAAATAGTGTTATTACTCATGTACACACATATAGTAGATTATTCTGTGAAGTCACCTGAAATGACAGATATTATTTATATATAGTTTTACCTTGTGATGTGAGAGGCCGGTGGTCCTCCATCATGACCTCCTCGTACAGATCCTTGTGTCCTTCTACATACTCCCACTCCTCCATGGAGAAATAGACAGCGATGTCCTGACACCTTATAGGAACCTGACACACACAATGATAGTCATTACCCAGACTCCTCCAGTGCTGATACTGTATAATTTCACAGTATTCCCAGAAGTGTCACCTCTCCAGTCAGCAGCTCAGTCATCTTGTGGAGAAGTTCTAGGATCTTCTGCTTAATGTTCTTCTCATGTATCCGGGAGTGAAGAGGGGGCTCTGTGATGGGGCTCCGGCTCCTGCTCCGCCCTCCTGACTCATGACTGCTGGGGGCCACACAGTCACCCAATGTCTTCTTCACTATTGTGTAATCCTGTGTATGGGGAGAGACACTTACAGAACATAATTTATATAACAAAGGAGGAAAGAAACTACAAACACAAGAACACGAGGGAACAATCTGACATTAATGTGGGGGAAGATCAGAAATGTAAACCTGCCCGGTGTAATCCTAGATCTATCCTAAGAGAAATATAAGAAGGAAATAATATAAATGTCAACTAGATGGACCATGTGATTCTCCTCCTGCCGTCATCTTCTATGTTTCTATATAGATGTCAGACTAGTGGTAGAAATCCTCCTCTCCAGGACAGACTCCGGCCATGTGATTCTCCTCCTGCCGTCATCTTCTATGTTTCTATATAGATGTCAGACTAGTGGTAGAAATCCTCGTCTCCAGGACAGACTCCGGCCATGTGATTCTCCTCCTGCCGTCATCTTCTATGTTTCTATATAGAGGTCAGACTAGTGGTAGAAATCCTCCTCTCCAGGACAGACTCCGGCCATGTGATTCTTCTCCTGCCGTCATCTTCTATGTTTCTATATAGAGGTCAGACTAGTGGTAGAAATCCTCATCTCCAGGACAGACTCCGGCCATGTGATTCTCCTCCTGCCGTCATCTTCTATGTTTCTATATAGAGGTCAGACTAGTGGTAGAAATCCTCCTCTCCAGGACAGACTCCGGCCATGTGATTCTCCTCCTGCCGTCATCTTCTATGTTTCTATATAGAGGTCAGACTAGTGGTAGAAATCCTCGTCTCCAGGACAGACTCCGGACATGTGATTCTCCTCCTGCCGCCATCTTCTATGTTTCTATATAGAGGTCAGACTAGTGGTAGAAATCCTCGTCTCCAGGACAGAATCCGGCCATGACATTCTCCTGGTTCCTGCCGTCTTCTTCTATGTTTCTATATAGAGGCCAGACTAGTGGTAGAAATCCTCCTCTCCAGGACAGAATCCGGCCATGACATTCTCCTGGTTCCTGCCGTCTTCTTCTATGTTTCTATATAGAGGTCAGACTAGTGGTAGAAATCCTCATCTCCAGGACAGACTCCTGCCATGTGATTCTCCTCCTGCCGTCATCTTCTATGTTTCTATATAGAGGTCAGACTAGTGGTAGAAATCCTCATCTCCAGGACAGACTCCAGCCATGTGATTCTCCTCCTGGCGTCATCTTCTATGTTTCTATATAGATGTCAGACTAGTGGTAGAAATCCTCGTCTCCAGGACAGACTCCGGCCATGTGATTCTCCTCCTGCCGTCATCTTCTATGTTTCTATATAGATGTCAGACTAGTGGTAGAAATCCTCGTCTCCAGGACAGACTCCGGCCATGTGATTCTCCTGGTCCCGGAGGCACTTCTCCTCCAGGTCCCGGTGGCCCGTCTCCTCCAGGTCCCGGTGGCCCGTCTCCTCCAGGTCCCGGTGGCCCGTCTCCTCCAGGTCCCGGTGGCCCGTCTCCTCCAGGTCCCGGTGGCCCGTCTCCTCCAGGTCCCGGTGGCCCTTCCTCTTATGTGTGACTTGTTACATAATACAATAAAGAACATAGAAATATAGAAACGTTTACCTCTCCGCTCAGCAGGTAGATGATCTCCAGGGTGAGGTTTAATATTCTTGTGGTCATCTCATTGCTGTCCTTGTCCATTGCTGGTGGGTCATTCAGGAGAAGGAAGGTTCTGAATGAGAACATGGATCCACTGGTGGTTGTAGTACTGCAGGCGTCTTTATGAGAAGAGAAGAGAAACAGAGGGGACGACGTCATGTGTGAAATACAGAACATCACTTTTGGAGAGAAACCGGTTCTCCGAGCTTCCCCCATATGGAATAAAGGGGCATGACCAGCACCGACAATTATCTGCAGGATATAGAATAAATGTTTAATTGATAATAGGTCCGGGTCCCAGAGGGGTGACCTGTACCCATGCGGACGAGGGGGGGGGGGGGGGGGACACCGACCCGTACCCATGCGGACGAGGGGGGGGGGGGGGACACCGACCCGTACCCATGCGGACGAGGGGGGGGGGGGGGGACACCGACCCGTACCCATGCGGACGAGGGGGGGGGGGGGGGGAAGACACCGACCCGTACCCATGCGGACGAGGGGGGGGGGGGGGGAGACACCGACCCGTACCCATGCGGACGAGGGGGGGGACCGACCCGTGCCCATGCGGACGAGGGGGGGGGCCCGACCCGTACCCATGCGGACGAGGGGGGGGGGGGGGGTTCGGCACCGACCCGTACCCATGCGGACGAGGGGGGGGGCGGCACCGACCCGTACCCATGCGGACGAGGGGGGGGGGGCGCGACACCGACCCGTACCCATGCGGACGAGGGGGGGGGGGCGACACCGACCCGTACCCATGCGGACGAGGGGGGGGGGGCGGCACCGACCCGTACCCATGCGGACGAGGGGGGGGGGGCGACACCGACCCGTACCCATGCGGACGAGGGGGGGGGGCGACACCGACCCGTACCCATGCGGACGAGGGGGGGGGGGGCGACACCGACCCGTACCCATGCGGACGAGGGGGGGGGACGGGGGGACACCGACCCGTACCCATGCGGACGAGGGGGGGGGGGGGGACGGGGAGACACCGACCCGTACCCATGCGGACGAGGGGGGGGGGGGTCGGGAGACACCGACCCGTACCCATGCGGACGAGGGGAGGGGGGGGGGGGGGAGACACCGACCCGTACCCATGCGGACGAGGGGAGGGGGGGGGGGGGGAGACACCGACCCGTACCCATGCGGACGAGGGGGGGGGGGACGGGACACCGACCCGTACCCATGCGGACGAGGGGGGGGGGGGGAGACACCGACCCGTACCCATGCGGACGAGGGGGGGGGGGGAGACACCGACCCGTACCCATGCGGACGAGGGGGGGGGGGGGGAGACACCGACCCGTACCCATGCGGACGAGGGGGGGGGGGGGGGAGACACCGACCCGTACCCATGCGGACGAGGGGGGGGGGGGGGGGAGACACCGACCCGTACCCATGCGGACGAGGGGGGGGGGGGACCGAGCCGTACCCATGCGGACGAGGGGGGGGGGGGGGACCGAGCCGTACCCATGCGGACGAGGGGGCGACCGAGCCGTACCCATGCGGACGAGGGGGCGACCGAGCCGTACCCATGCGGACGAGGGGGCGACCGAGCCGTACCCATGCGGACGAGGGGGCGACCGAGCCGTACCCATGCGGACGAGGGGGCGACCGAGCCGTACCCATGCGGACGAGGGGGCGACCGAGCCGTACCCATGCGGACGAGGGGGCGACCGAGCCGTACCCATGCGGACGAGGGGGCGACCGAGCCGTACCCATGCGGACGAGGGGGCGACCGAGCCGTACCCATGCGGACGAGGGGGCGACCGAGCCGTACCCATGCGGACGAGGGGGCGACCGAGCCGTACCCATGCGGACGAGGGGGCGACCGAGCCGTACCCATGCGGACGAGGGGGCGACCGAGCCGTACCCATGCGGACGAGGGGGCGACCGAGCCGTACCCATGCGGACGAGGGGGCGACCGAGCCGTACCCATGCGGACGAGGGGGCGACCGAGCCGTACCCATGCGGACGAGGGGGCGACCGAGCCGTACCCATGCGGACGAGGGGGCGACCGAGCCGTACCCATGCGGACGAGGGGGCGACCGAGCCGTACCCATGCGGACGAGGGGGCGACCGAGCCGTACCCATGCGGACGAGGGGGCGACCGAGCCGTACCCATGCGGACGAGGGGGCGACCGAGCCGTACCCATGCGGACGAGGGGGCGACCGAGCCGTACCCATGCGGACGAGGGGGCGACCGAGCCGTACCCATGCGGACGAGGGGGCGACCGAGCCGTACCCATGCGGACGAGGGGGCGACCGAGCCGTACCCATGCGGACGAGGGGGCGACCGAGCCGTACCCATGCGGACGAGGGGGCGACCGAGCCGTACCCATGCGGACGAGGGGGCGACCGAGCCGTACCCATGCGGACGAGGGGGCGACCGAGCCGTACCCATGCGGACGAGGGGGCGACCGAGCCGTACCCATGCGGACGAGGGGGCGACCGAGCCGTACCCATGCGGACGAGGGGGCGACCGAGCCGTACCCATGCGGACGAGGGGGCGACCGAGCCGTACCCATGCGGACGAGGGGGCGACCGAGCCGTACCCATGCGGACGAGGGGGCGACCGAGCCGTACCCATGCGGACGAGGGGGCGACCGAGCCGTACCCATGCGGACGAGGGGGCGACCGAGCCGTACCCATGCGGACGAGGGGGCGACCGAGCCGTACCCATGCGGACGAGGGGGCGACCGAGCCGTACCCATGCGGACGAGGGGGCGACCGAGCCGTACCCATGCGGACGAGGGGGCGACCGAGCCGTACCCATGCGGACGAGGGGGCGACCGAGCCGTACCCATGCGGACGAGGGGGCGACCGAGCCGTACCCATGCGGACGAGGGGGCGACCGAGCCGTACCCATGCGGACGAGGGGGCGACCGAGCCGTACCCATGCGGACGAGGGGGCGACCGAGCCGTACCCATGCGGACGAGGGGGCGGACCCGGGGGCGGACCCGTACCCATGCGGACGAGGGGGCGGACCCGTACCCATGCGGACGAGGGGGCGGACCCGTACCCATGCGGACGAGGGGGCGGACCCGTACCCATGCGGACGAGGGGGCGGACCCGTACCCATGCGGACGAGGGGGCGGACCCGTACCCATGCGGACGAGGGGGCGGACCCGTACCCATGCGGACGAGGGGGCGGACCCGTACCCATGCGGACGAGGGGGCGGACCCGTACCCATGCGGACGAGGGGGCGGACCCGTACCCATGCGGACGAGGGGGCGGACCCGTACCCATGCGGACGAGGGGGCGGACCCGTACCCATGCGGACGAGGGGGCGGACCCGTACCCATGCGGACGAGGGGGCGGACCCGTACCCATGCGGACGAGGGGGCGGACCCGTACCCAGGTGGACGAGGGGCGGACCCGTACCCATGTGGACGAGGGGGGGGGGGACCCGTACCCATGTGGACTAGGGGGGACCCGGACCTATGTGGACGAGGGGGCTGCTGGTGACTGATCCAGGCAGAGAATTAATAAAGAGGTGGTCACACATGTACGACTTGTTCTATTCACTTCTACGGGCGTAAGGGAAACAGATGAGCGCGGCCCCCTCTACATTCATTCTCCTCCTGGATGCACCGACCACCTCACCAGGCGGGTCAGGGGACCCCTCTTCTCTACATAGGTGGGGTTCCCATTTTAGGGACCTGCATCTATCAGACATTTATGGAATATCCTGTTAAAGGGACACTCCAGCCTAAACTAAACTCTGCCATGTGCTCCATTCTGGTTTTCCATGTGTCCGTCCCTCACCTGTTATTTATCTATATATATCAGACCCAGTCGGTTGCTTAGCAGCAGTGTGGATCGGGCTCGGTGACACGCTTTCTGTACTGGAGTCTATGGTGATCTATGTGTCACCCATCAGCAGTTCCTGGACAACACACGTTCTCTACGGGGGGGGGGGGGGGGAACTTCTATGTCCATTCCAAAATCAAGTCCCTGCGACATCGAAAACAGCGACAACTGTGCGGGTGGGGAATGGGACAGGCTCAAGGTATCCTGCTGCTGTGTGTCGCTGAGGCCTGACTATGGCTGCTGATGGTGGGCCATGTGACCCGATCCATCCATTATAGGCCAATACAGGCGTAGCTAGGAGTTTAGTACAGGGGGTGATACACATATCTGAGTGGCTCCCACACCGTATAATCCTCCTATAGCTTCCCCCACACAGTATAATGACCCCTAAATGGCCCCCACACAGTATAGTGACCCTATAGTGCCCCCGCACAATAGAATGACCCTATAGTGCCTCCCCACACAGTATAATGCCCCTAAAGTACCTCCCCACAGAGCATAATGCCCCCATAGCTGCCCCCACACAGTATAATGTCCCCATAGCTGCCCCCACACAGTATAATGCCCCCATAGCTGCCTCCACACAGTATAATGTCCCCATAGCTGCCTCCACACAGCATAATGTCCCCATAGCTGCCAGCACAGTATAATGTCCCCATAGCTACTTCCACACAGTATAATGCCCCCATAGCTGCCTCCACACAGTATAACGCCCCCATAGCTGCCTCCACACAGTATAATGCCCCCATAGCAGTCACCACACAGTATAATGTCCCCATAGCTGCCACCACACAGTATAATGTCCCCATAGCTGCCACCACACAGTATAATGTCCCCATAGCTGCCTCCACACAGTATAATGCCCACATAGCTGCCCCCACACAGTATAATGTACCCATAGCTGCCCCCACACAGTATAATGCCCCCATAGCTGCCTCCACACAGTATAATGTCCCCATAGCTGCCCCCACAGTGTAATGTCCCCATAGCTGCCTCCACACAGTATAATGTCCCCATAGCTGCCCCCACACAGTATAATGCCCCCATAGCTGCCCCCACAGTATAATGTCCCCATAGCTGCCCCCACACAGTATAATGTCCCCATAGCTGCCTCCACCCAGTATAATGCCCCCATAGCTGCCCCCACAGTATAATGTCCCCATAGCTGCCCCCACAGTATAATGTCCCCATAGCTGCCCCCACACAGTATAATGTCCCCATAGCTGCCTCCACACAGTATAATGTCCCCATAGCTGCCCCCACATAGTATAATGCCCCCATAGCTGCCCCCACATAGTATAATGTCCCCATAGCTGCCTCCACACAGTATAATGTCCCCATAGCTGCCTCCACACAGTATAATGTCCCCATAGCTGCCTCCACACAGTATAATGTCCCCATAGCTGCCCCTACACAGTATAATGTCCTCATAGCTGCCCCTACACAGTATAATGTCCTCATAGCTGCCCCCACAGTATAATATCCCCATAGCTGCCTCCACACAGTATAATGCCCCCATAGCTGCCACCACACAGTATAATGCCCCCATAGCTGCCTCCACACAGTATAATGCCCCCATAGCTGCCCCCACACAGTATAATGTCCCCATAGCTGCCTCCACACAGTATAATGTCCCCATAGCTGCCTCCACACAGTATAATGTCCCCATAGCTGCCTCCACACAGTATAATGTCCCCATAGCTGCCCCTACACAGTATAATGTCCTCATAGCTGCCTCCACACAGTATAATGTCCCATAGCTGCCTCCACACAGTATAATGCCCCCATAGCTGCCTCCACACAGTATAATGTCCCCATAGCTGCCTCCACACAGTATAATGCCCCCATAGCTGCCTCCCCACACAGTATAATGTCCCCATAGCTGCCTCCACACAGTATAGTGTCCCCATAGCTGCCTCCACACAGTATAGTGTCCCCATAGCTGCCTCCACACAGTATAATGTCCCCATAGCTGCCTCCACACAGTATAATGTCCCCATAGCTGCCCAATACAGTATAATAGCCTCTCCCCTCACATAGAACATGTCACCGGCAGCCTCTCTCCTCACATATAACACGTCACCGGCAGCCTCTCTCCTCACATATAACACGTCACCGGCAGCCTCTCTCCTCACATATAACACGTCACCGGCAGCCTCTCTCCTCACATATAACACGTCACCGGCAGCCTCTCTCCTCACATATAACACGTCACCGGCAGCCTCTCTCCTCACATATAACACGTCACCGGCAGCCTCTCTCCTCACATATAACACGTCACCGGCAGCCTCTCTCCTCACATATAACACGTCACCGGCAGCCTCTCTCCTCACATATAACACGTCACCGGCAGCCTCTCTCCTCACATATAACACGTCACCGGCAGCCTCTCTCCTCACATATAACACGTCACCGGCAGCCTCTCTCCTCACATATAACATGTGTCACCGGCAGCCTCTCTCCTCACATATAACACGTCACCGGCAGCCTCTCTCCTCACATATAACACGTCACCGGCAGCCTCTCTCCTCACATATAACACGTCACCGGCAGCCTCTCTCCTCACATATAACACGTCACCGGCAGCCTCTCTCCTCACATATAACACGTCACCGGCAGCCTCTCTCCTCACATATAACACGTCACCGGCAGCCTCTCTCCTCACATATAACACGTCACCGGCAGCCTCTCTCCTCACATATAACACGTCACCGGCAGCCTCTCTCCTCACATATAACACGTCACCGGCAGCCTCTCTCCTCACATATAACACGTCACCGGCAGCCTCTCTCCTCACATATAACACGTCACCGGCAGCCTCTCTCCTCACATATAACACGTCACCGGCAGCCTCTCTCCTCACATATAACACGTCACCGGCAGCCTCTCTCCTCACATATAACACGTCACCGGCAGCCTCTCTCCTCACATATAACACGTCACCGGCAGCCTCTCTCCTCACATATAACACGTCACCGGCAGCCTCTCTCCTCACATATAACACGTCACCGGCAGCCTCTCTCCTCACATATAACACGTCACCGGCAGCCTCTCTCCTCACATATAACACGTGTCATGTCACCGGCAGCCTCTCTCCTCACATATAACACGTCACCGGCAGCCTCTCTCCTCACATATAACACGTCACCGGCAGCCTCTCTCCTCACATATAACACGTCACCGGCAGCCTCTCTCCTCACATATAACACGTCACCGGCAGCCTCTCTCCTCACATATAACACGTCACCGGCAGCCTCTCTCCTCACATATAACACGTCACCGGCAGCCTCTCTCCTCACATATAACACGTCACCGGCAGCCTCTCTCCTCACATATAACACGTCACCGGCAGCCTCTCTCCTCACATATAACACGTCACCGGCAGCCTCTCTCCTCAAATATAACACGTGTCATGTCACCGGCAGCCTCTCTCCTCACATATAACACGTCACCGGCAGCCTCTCTCCTCACATATAACACGTCACCGGCAGCCTCTCTCCTCACATAGAACACGTCACCGGCAGCCTCTCTCCTCACATATAACACGTCAGCGGCAGCCTCTCTCCTCACATATAACACGTCAGCGGCAGCCTCTCTCCTCACATATAACACGTCAGCGGCAGCCTCTCTCCTCACATATAACACGTCACCGGCAGCCTCTCTCCTCACATATAACACGTCACCGGCAGCCTCTCTCCTCACATATAACACGTCACCGGCAGCCTCTCTCCTCACATATAACACGTCACCGGCAGCCTCTCTCCTCACATATAACACGTCACCGGCAGCCTCTCTCCTCACATATAACACGTCAGCGGCAGCCTCTCTCCTCACATATAACACGTCACCGGCAGCCTCTCTCCTCACATATAACACGTCACCGGCAGCCTCTCTCCTCACATATAACACGTCACCGGCAGCCTCTCTCCTCACATATAACACGTCACCGGCAGCCTCTCTCCTCACATATAACACGTCACCGGCAGCCTCTCTCCTCACATATAACACGTCACCGGCAGCCTCTCTCCTCACATATAACACGTCACCGGCAGCCTCTCTCCTCACATATAACACGTCACCGGCAGCCTCTCTCCTCACATATAACACGTCACCGGCAGCCTCTCTCCTCACATATAACACGTCACCGGCAGCCTCTCTCCTCACATATAACACGTCACCGGCAGCCTCTCTCCTCACATATAACACGTCACCGGCAGCCTCTCTCCTCACATATAACACGTCACCGGCAGCCTCTCTCCTCACATATAACACGTCACCGGCAGCCTCTCTCCTCACATATAACACGTCACCGGCAGCCTCTCTCCTCACATATAACACGTCACCGGCAGCCTCTCTCCTCACATATAACACGTCACCGGCAGACTCTCTCCTCACATATAACACGTCACCGGCAGCCTCTCTCCTCACATATAACACGTCACCGGCAGCCTCTCTCCTCACATATAACACGTCACCGGCAGCCTCTCTCCTCACATATAACACGTCACCGGCAGCCTCTCTCCTCACATATAACACGTCACCGGCAGCCTCTCTCCTCACATATAACACGTGTCATGTCACCGGCAGCCTCTCTCCTCACATATAACACGTCACCGGCAGCCTCTCTCCTCACATATAACACGTCACCGGCAGCCTCTCTCCTCACATATAACACGTCACCGGCAGCCTCTCTCCTCACATATAACACGTGTCATGTCACCGGCAGCCTCTCTCCTCACATATAACACGTCACCGGCAGCCTCTCCTCACATATAACACGTCACCGGCAGCCTCTCTCCTCACATATAACACGTCACCGGCAGCCTCTCTCCTCACATATAACACGTCACCGGCAGCCTCTCTCCTCACATATAACACGTCACCGGCAGCCTCTCTCCTCACATATAACACGTCACCGGCAGCCTCTCTCCTCACATATAACACGTCACCGGCAGCCTCTCTCCTCACATATAACATGTCACCGGCAGCCTCTCTCCTCACATATAACAAGTCACCGGCAGCCTCTCTCCTCACATATAACACGTCACCGGCAGCCTCTCTCCTCACATATAACACGTCACCGGCAGCCTCTCTCCTCACATATAACACGTCACCGGCAGCCTCTCTCCTCACATATAACACGTCACCGGCAGCCTCTCTCCTCACATATAACACGTCACCGGCAGCCTCTCTCCTCACATATAACACGTCACCGGCAGCCTCTCTCCTCAAATATAACACGTCACCGGCAGCCTCTCTCCTCACATATAACACGTCACCGGCAGCCTCTCTCCTCACATGTAACACGTCACCGGCAGCCTCTCTCCTCACATGTAACACGTCACCGGCAGCCTCTCTCCTCACATATAACGTGTCACCGGCAGCCTCTCTCCTCACATATAACGTGTCACCGGCAGCCTCTCTCCTCACATATAACACGTCACCGGCAGCCTCTCTCCTCACATATAACACGTCACCGGCAGCCTCTCTCCTCACATATAACACGTCACCGGCAGCCTCTCTCCTCACATATAACACGTCACCGGCAGCCTCTCTCCTCACATATAACACGTCACCGGCAGCCTCTCTCCTCACATATAACACGTCACCGGCAGCCTCTCTCCTCACATATAACACGTCACCGGCAGCCTCTCTCCTCACATATAACACGTCACCGGCAGCCTCTCTCCTCACATATAACACGTCACCGGCAGCCTCTCTCCTCACATATAACACGTCACCGGCAGCCTCTCTCCTCACATATAACCTGTCACCGGCAGCCTCTCTCCTCACATATAACCTGTCACCGGCAGCCTCTCTCCTCACATATAACACGTCACCGGCAGCCTCTCTCCTCACATATAACATGTCACCGGCAGCCTCTCTCCTCACATATAACACGTCACCGGCAGCCTCTCTCCTCACATATAACACGTCACCGGCAGCCTCTCTCCTCACATATAACACGTCACCGGCAGCCTCTCTCCTCACATGTAACACGTCACCGGCAGCCTCTCTCCTCACATATAACCTGTCACCGGCAGCCTCTCTCCTCACATATAACACGTCACCGGCAGCCTCTCTCCTCACATATAACACGTCACCGGCAGCCTCTCTCCTCACATATAACACGTCACCGGCAGCCTCTCTCCTCACATATAACACGTCACCGGCAGCCTCTCTCCTCACATATAACACGTCACCGGCAGCCTCTCTCCTCACATGTAACACGTCACCGGCAGCCTCTCTCCTCACATATAACACGTCACCGGCAGCCTCTCTCCTCACATATAACACGTCACCGGCAGCCTCTCTCCTCACATATAACATGTCACCGGCAGCCTCTCTCCTCACATATAACATGTCACCGCCAGCCTCTCTCCTCACATATAACACGTCACCGGCAGCCTCTCTCCTCACATATAACACGTCACCGGCAGCCTCTCTCCTCACATATAACACGTCACCGGCAGCCTCTCTCCTCACATGTAACACGTCACCGGCAGCCTCTCTCCTCACATATAACACGTCACCGGCAGCCTCTCTCCTCACATATAACACGTCACCGGCAGCCTCTCTCCTCACATATAACACGTCACCGGCAGCCTCTCTCCTCACATATAACATGTCACCGGCAGCCTCTCTCCTCACATATAACACGTCACCGGCAGCCTCTCTCCTCACATATAACATGTCACCGGCAGCCTCTCTCCTCACATATAACATGTCACCGGCAGCCTCTCTCCTCCCATATAACATGTCACCGGCAGCCTCTCTCCTCACATATAACATGTCACCGGCAGCCTCTCTCCTCACATATAACACATGTCATGTCACCGGCAGCCTCTCTCCTCACATATAACACGTCACCGGCAGCCTCTCTCCTCACATATAACACGTCACCGGCAGCCTCTCTCCTCACATATAACACGTCACCGGCAGCCTCTCTCCTCACATATAACACGTCACCGGCAGCCTCTCTCCTCACATATAACACGTCACCGGCAGCCTCTCTCCTCACATATAACACGTGTCACCGGCAGCCTCTCTCCTCACATATAACACGTCACCGGCAGCCTCTCTCCTCACATATAACACGTCACCGGCAGCCTCTCTCCTCACATGTAACACGTCACCGGCAGCCTCTCTCCTCACATATAACACGTGTCACCGGCAGCCTCTCTCCTCACATATAACACGTCACCGGCAGCCCCTCTCCTCACATACCGGCAGCCTCTCTCCTCACATATAACATGTCACCGGCAGCCTCTCTCCTCACATATAACGCGTGTGACGTCATCTTACCTTACACTGCAGTCACACGCCGCGTCTTCTTCTACTAATAATGTAAGACAGGGGAGAATACAGCTTAGTAGCAGGTAATATATATATATCCTCTGTATACACCGCTGTGAATCATGGGAAATCTTCTACTGACTGATAACAGAGAGAAGAACACAACAGCAGTGACTACCAGTCCTCCACCGACCAGGACCTGCTACGTATCTGTAATAGGACTATGTCTGAAGGACCTGTGATGACGTCACCGTCATGTGATCAGCACCGGAGGGGGCGGAACTCAACTGTGCAGCAAAGTGGACCAAGGACCTGTGATGACGTCACCGTCATGTGACCAGTAACAGAGGGGGCGGAGCTTAGCTGTTTGCGGAAAGAAGCGCAAATAATACTTAAACGCGTGCCATGAAGGGCGGGGCTGTGAGGGGCGGGGCTATTTGACGTGTGATCAGGTGATGATTCAGTGTTTTCTCTTCTATATGTTGTCAGCAATTGTGTGTGAGGAGGAGCCAGAGGAATGCTGGGAGTTGTAGTTCTCTCCTCTTATATCTCCTCCTGTAATGTCCTCTGATATCACATAATAACAGTCTGGACATGCTGGGAGTTGTAGTTCTCTCCTCTTATATCTCCTCCTGTAATGTCCTCTGATATCACATAATAACAGTCTGGACATGCTGGGAGTTGTAGTTCTCTCCTCTTATATCTCCTCCTGTAATGTCCTCTGATATCACATAATAACAGTCTGGACATGCTGGGAGTTGTAGTTCTATCCTCTTATACCTCCTCCTGTAATGTCCTCTGATATCACATAATAACAGTCTGGACATGCTGGGAGTTGTAGTCCTCTCTTATATCTCCTCCTGTAATGTCCTCTGATATCACATAATAACAGTCTGGACATGCTGGGAGTTGTAGTTCTATCCTCTTATACATCCTCCTGTAATGTCCTCTGATATCACATAATAACAGTCTGGACATGCTGGGAGTTGTAGTTCTATCCTCTTATACATCCTCCTGTAATGTCCTCTGATATCACATAATAACAGCCTGGACATGCTGGGAGTTGTAGTCCTCTCCTCTTATATCTCCTCCTGTAATGTCCTCTGATATCACATAATAACAGCCTGGACATGCTGGGAGTTGTAGTCCTCTCCTCTTATATCTCCTCCTGTAATGTCCTCTGATATCACATAATAACAGTCTGGACATGCTGGGAGTTGTAGTTTTCTCCTCTTATATCTCCTCCTGTAATGTCCTCTGATATCACATAATAACAGTCTGGACATGCTGGGAGTTGTAGTTCTCTCCTCTTATATCTCCTCCTGTAATGTCCTCTGATATCACATAATAACAGTCTGGACATGCTGGGAGTTGTAGTCCTCTCCTCTTATACCTCCTCCTGTAATGTCCTCTGATATCCCATAATAACAGTCTGGACATGCTGGGAGTTGTAGTCCTCTCCTCTTATATCTCCTCCTGTAATGTCCTCTGATATCACATAATAACAGTCTGGACATGCTGGGAGTTGTAGTCCTCTCCTCTTATATCTCCTCCTGTAATGTCCTCTGATATCACATAATAACAGTCTGGACATGCTGGGAGTTGTAGTTCTCTCCTCTTATATCTCCTCCTGTAATGTCCTCTGATATCACATAATAACAGTCTGGACATGCTGGGAGTTGTAGTCCTCTCCTCTTATATCTCCCCCTGTAATGTCCTCTGATATCACATAATAACAGTCTGGACATGCTGGGAGTTGTAGTCCTCTCCTCTTATACCTCCTCCTGTAATGTCCTCCGATATCACATAATAACAGTCTAGACATGCTGGGAGTTGTAGTTCTCTCCTCTTATACCTCCTCCTGTATTGTCCTCTGATATCACATAATAACAGTCTGGACATGCTGGGAGTTGTAGTTCTCTCCTCATACCTCCTTCTCCTGTAATGTCCTCTGATATAAGAGGAGAGGACTACAACTCCCAGCATGTCCAGACTGTTATTATGTGATATCAGAGGACATTACAGGAGGAGATATAAGAGGAGAGAACTACAACTCCCAGCATTTCCAGACTGTTATTATGTGATATCAGAGGACATTACAGGAGGAGATATAAGAGGAGAGAACTACAACTCCCAGCATGTCCAGACTGTTATTATGTGATATCTCCTCCTGTAATGTCCTCTGATATCACATAATAACAGTCTGGACATGCTGGGATTTGTAGTCCTCTCTTATATCTCCTCCCTGTAATGTCCTCTGATATCACATAATAACAGACTGGACATGCTGGGAGTTGTAGTTCTCTCCTCTCATATATCCTCCTGTAATGTCCTCTGATATCACATAATAACAGTCTGGACATGCTGGGAGTTGTAGTTCTCTCCTCTTATACCTCCTCTTGTAATGTCCTCTGATATCACATAATAACAGTCTGGACATGCTGGGAGTTGTAGTCCTCTCCTCTTATACCTCCTCCTGTAATGTCCTCTGATATCACATAATAACAGTCTGGACATGCTGGGAGTTGTAGTCCTCTCCTCTTATACCTCCTCCTGTAATGTCCTCTGATATCACATAATAACAGTCTGGACATGCTGGGAGTTGTAGTTCTCTCCTCTTATATCTCCTCCTGTAATGTCCTCTGATATCACATAATAACAGTCTGGACATGCTGGGAGTTGTAGTCCTCTCCTCTTATATCTCCTCCTGTAATGTCCTCTGATATCACATAATAACAGTCTGGTCATGCTGGGAGTTGTAGTTCTCTCCTCTTATACCTCCTCCTGTAATGTCCTCTGATATCACATAATAACAGACTGGACATGCTGGGAGTTGTAGTTCTCTCCTCTTATATCTCCTCCTGTAATGTCCTCTGATATCACATAATAACAGTCTGGACATGCTGGGAGTTGTAGTTCTCTCCTCTTATATATCCTCCTGTAATGTCCTCTTATATCACATAATAACAGTCTGGACATGCTGGGAGTTGTAGTCCTCTCCTCTTATATCTCCTCCTGTAATGTCCTCTGATATCACATAATAACAGTCTGGACATGCTGGGAGTTGTAGTCCTCTCCTCTTATACCTCCTCCTGTAATGTCCCCTGATATCACATAATAACAGTCTGGACATGCTGGGAGTTGTAGTCCTCTCCTCTTATATCTCCTGTAAGGGGAGATGCTGGGAATAGTATATATATATATATATGTGTGTGTGACTGTAGAGAATAGATAGTAAGTGATTATATATCAGCCTCCTCTATTCCAGTATACAGGGGGATGCTGGGAATAGTATATATATATATGTGTGTGTGACTGTAGAGAATAGATAGTAAGTGATTATATATCGGCCTCCTCTATTCCAGTATACAGGGAGATGCTGGGAATAGTATATATATATATATGTGTGTGTGTGACTGTAGAGAATAGATAGTAAGTGATTATATATCAGTCTCCTCTATTCCAGTATACAGGGGGATGCTGGGAATAGTATATATATATATATGTGTGTGTGACTGTAGAGAATAGATAGTAAGTGATTATATATCAGCCTCCTCTATTCCAGTATACAGGGAGATGCTGGGAATAGTATATATATATATGTGTGTGTGTGACTGTAGAGAATAGATAGTAAGTGATTATATATCAGCCTCCTCTATTCCAGTATACAGGGGGATGCTGGGAATAGTATATATATATATATGTGTGTGTGACTGTAGAGAATAGATAGTAAGTGATTATATATCAGCCTCCTCTATTCCAGTATACAGGGGGATGCTGGGAATAGTATATATATATATATATATGTGTGTGTGACTGTAGAGAATAGATAGTAAGTGATTATATATCAGCCTCCTCTATTCCAGTATACAGGGGGATGCTGGGAATAGTATATATATATATATGTGTGTGTGTGTGACTGTAGAGAATAGATAGTAAGTGATTATATATCAGCCTCCTGTATTCCAGTATACAGGGGGATGCTGGGAATAGTATATATATATATATGTGTGTGTGTGTGACTGTAGAGAATAGATAGTAAGTGATTATATATCAGCCTCCTCTATTCCAGTATACAGGGGGATGCTGGGAATAGTATATATATATATATGTGTGTGTGACTGTAGAGAATAGATAGTAAGTGATTATATATCAGCCTCCTCTATTCCAGTATACAGGGAGATGCTGGGAATAGTATATATATATATGTGTGTGTGTGTGACTGTAGAGAATAGATAGTAAGTGATTATATATCAGCCTCCTCTATTCCAGTATACAGGGGGATGCTGGGAATAGTATATATATATATATGTGTGTGTGTGACTGTAGAGAATAGATAGTAAGTGATTATATATCAGCCTCCTCTATTCCAGTATACAGGGAGATGCTGGGAATAGTATATATATATATATGTGTGTGTGTGACTGTAGAGAATAGATAGTAAGTGATTATATATCAGCCTCCTCTATTCCAGTATACAGGGGGATGCTGGGAATAGTATATATATATATGTGTGTGTGTGTGACTGTAGAGAATAGATAGTAAGTGATTATATATCAGCCTCCTCTATTCCAGTATACAGGGGGATGCTGGGAATAGTATATATATATATGTGTGTGTGTGACTGTAGAGAATAGATAGTAAGTGATTATATATCAGCCTCCTCTATTCCAGTATACAGGGGGATGCTGGGAATAGTATATATATATATATGTGTGTGTGTGACTGTAGAGAATAGATAGTAAGTGATTATATATCAGCCTCCTCTATTCCAGTATACAGGGGGATGCTGGGAATAGTATATATATATATATATATATGTGTGTGTGACTGTAGAGAATAGATAGTAAGTGATTATATATCAGTCTCCTCTATTCCAGTATACAGGGGGATGCTGGGAATAGTATATATATATATATATGTGTGTGTGTGACTGTAGAGAATAGATAGTAAGTGATTATATATCAGCCTCCTCTATTCCAGTATACAGGGGGATGCTGGGAATAGTATATATATATATATGTGTGTGTGACTGTAGAGAATAGATAGTAAGTGATTATATATCAGCCTCCTCTATTCCAGTATACAGGGAGATGCTGGGAATAGTATATATATATATGTGTGTGTGACTGTAGAGAATAGATAGTAAGTGATTATATATCAGTCTCCTCTATTCCAGTATACAGGGGGATGCTGGGAATAGTATATATATATATATGTGTGTGTGACTGTAGAGAATAGATAGTAAGTGATTATATATCAGCCTCCTCTATTCCAGTATACAGGGGGATGCTGGGAATAGTATATATATATATATGTGTGTGTGACTGTAGAGAATAGATAGTAAGTGATTATATATCAGTCTCCTCTATTCCAGTATACAGGGAGATGCTGGGAATAGTATATATATATATGTGTGTGACTGTAGAGAATAGATAGTAAGTGATTATATATCAGCCTCCTCTATTCCAGTATACAGGGAGATGCTGGGAATAGTATATATATATATATGTGTGTGTGTGACTGTAGAGAATAGATAGTAAGTGATTATATATCAGTCTCCTCTATTCCAGTATACAGGGGGATGCTGGGAATAGTATATATATATATATGTGTGTGTGACTGTAGAGAATAGATAGTAAGTGATTATATATCAGTCTCCTCTATTCCAGTATACAGGGAGATGCTGGGAATAGTATATATATATATATGTGTGTGTGTGACTGTAGAGAATAGATAGTAAGTGATTATATATCAGCCTCCTCTATTCCAGTATACAGGGGGATGCTGGGAATAGTATATATATATATATATGTGTGTGTGACTGTAGAGAATAGATAGTAAGTGATTATATATCAGCCTCCTCTATTCCAGTATACAGGGAGATGCTGGGAATAGTATATATATATGTGTGTGTGTGACTGTAGAGAATAGATAGTAAGTGATTATATATCAGTCTCCTCTATTCCAGTATACAGGGGGATGCTGGGAATAGTATATATATATATATGTGTGTGTGTGTGACTGTAGAGAATAGATAGTAAGTGATTATATATCAGCCTCCTCTATTCCAGTATACAGGGGGATGCTGGGAATAGTATATATATATATATGTGTGTGTGTGTGACTGTAGAGAATAGATAGTAAGTGATTATATATCAGTCTCCTCTATTCCAGTATACAGGGGGATGCTGGGAATAGTATATATATATATGTGTGTGTGACTGTAGAGAATAGATAGTAAGTGATTATATATCAGCCTCCTCTATTCCAGTATACAGGGAGATGCTGGGAATAGTATATATATATATATGTGTGTGTGACTGTAGAGAATAGATAGTAAGTGATTATATATCGGCCTCCTCTATTCCAGTATACAGGGAGATGCTGGGAATAGTATATATATATATATGTGTGTGTGACTGTAGAGAATAGATAGTAAGTGATTATATATCAGCCTCCTCTATTCCAGTATACAGGGAGATGCTGGGAATAGTATATATATATATATGTGTGTGTGACTGTAGAGAATAGATAGTAAGTGATTATATATCGGCCTCCTCTATTCCAGTATACAGGGAGATGCTGGGAATAGTATATATATATATGTGTGTGTGACTGTAGAGAATAGATAGTAAGTGATTATATATCAGTCTCCTCTATTCCAGTATACAGGGGGATGCTGGGAATAGTATATATATATATGTGTGTGTGTGTGACTGTAGAGAATAGATAGTAAGTGATTATATATCAGTCTCCTCTATTCCAGTATACAGGGGGATGCTGGGAATAGTATATATATATATATGTGTGTGTGACTGTAGAGAATAGATAGTAAGTGATTATATATCAGCCTCCTCTATTCCAGTATACAGGGGGATGCTGGGAATAGTATATATATATATATGTGTGTGTGTGACTGTAGAGAATAGATAGTAAGTGATTATATATCAGTCTCCTCTATTCCAGTATACAGGGGGATGCTGGGAATAGTATATATATATATGTGTGTGTGTGACTGTAGAGAATAGATAGTAAGTGATTATATATCAGCCTCCTCTATTCCAGTATACAGGGGGATGCTGGGAATAGTATATATATATATATGTGTGTGTGACTGTAGAGAATAGATAGTAAGTGATTATATATCAGTCTCCTCTATTCCAGTATACAGGGAGATGCTGGGAATAGTATATATATATATGTGTGTGTGTGTGACTGTAGAGAATAGATAGTAAGTGATTATATATCAGTCTCCTCTATTCCAGTATACAGGGAGATGCTGGGAATAGTATATATATATATATATGTGTGTGTGACTGTAGAGAATAGATAGTAAGTGATTATATATCAGCCTCCTCTATTCCAGTATACAGGGGGATGCTGGGAATAGTATATATATATATATATATATGTGTGTGTGTGTGACTGTAGAGAATAGATAGTAAGTGATTATATATCAGCCTCCTCTATTCCAGTATACAGGGGGATGCTGGGAATAGTATATATATATATGTGTGTGTGTGACTGTAGAGAATAGATAGTAAGTGATTATATATCAGTCTCCTCTATTCCAGTATACAGGGGGATGCTGGGAATAGTATATATATATATGTGTGTGTGTGTGTGACTGTAGAGAATAGATAGTAAGTGATTATATATCAGCCTCCTCTATTCCAGTATACAGGGGGATGCTGGGAATAGTATATATATATATGTGTGTGTGTGTGACTGTAGAGAATAGATAGTAAGTGATTATATATCAGCCTCCTCTATTCCAGTATACAGGGAGATGCTGGGAATAGTATATATATATATATGTGTGTGTGTGTGACTGTAGAGAATAGATAGTAAGTGATTATATATCAGCCTCCTCTATTCCAGTATACAGGGGGATGCTGGGAATAGTATATATATATATGTGTGTGTGTGTGACTGTAGAGAATAGATAGTAAGTGATTATATATCAGTCTCCTCTATTCCAGTATACAGGGGGATGCTGGGAATAGTATATATATATATGTGTGTGTGTGTGACTGTAGAGAATAGATAGTAAGTGATTATATATCAGTCTCCTCTATTCCAGTATACAGGGAGATGCTGGGAATAGTATATATATATATGTGTGTGTGACTGTAGAGAATAGATAGTAAGTGATTATATATCAGCCTCCTCTATTCCAGTATACAGGGGGATGCTGGGAATAGTATATATATATATATGTGTGTGTGACTGTAGAGAATAGATAGTAAGTGATTATATATCAGCCTCCTCTATTCCAGTATACAGGGGGATGCTGGGAATAGTATATATATATATATGTGTGTGTGTGTGACTGTAGAGAATAGATAGTAAGTGATTATATATCAGCCTCCTCTATTCCAGTATACAGGGGGATGCTGGGAATAGTATATATATATATATATATGTGTGACTGTAGAGAATAGATAGTAAGTGATTATATATCAGCCTCCTCTATTCCAGTATACAGGGAGATGCTGGGAATAGTATATATATATATATATATATGTGTGTGTGACTGTAGAGAATAGATAGTAAGTGATTATATATCAGCCTCCTCTATTCCAGTATACAGGGGGATGCTGGGAATAGTATATATATATATATGTGTGTGTGACTGTAGAGAATAGATAGTAAGTGATTATATATCAGTCTCCTCTATTCCAGTATACAGGGAGATGCTGGGAATAGTATATATATATATGTGTGTGTGTGACTGTAGAGAATAGATAGTAAGTGATTATATATCAGCCTCCTCTATTCCAGTATACAGGGGGATGCTGGGAATAGTATATATATATATATGTGTGTGTGACTGTAGAGAATAGATAGTAAGTGATTATATATCAGTCTCCTCTATTCCAGTATACAGGGAGATGCTGAGAATAGTATATATATATATGTGTGTGTGTGACTGTAGAGAATAGATAGTAAGTGATTATATATCAGTCTCCTCTATTCCAGTATACAGGGGGATGCTGGGAATAGTATATATATATATATGTGTGTGTGACTGTAGAGAATAGATAGTAAGTGATTATATATCAGCCTCCTCTATTCCAGTATACAGGGAGATGCTGGGAATAGTATATATATATGTGTGTGTGTGACTGTAGAGAATAGATAGTAAGTGATTATATATCAGCCTCCTCTATTCCAGTATACAGGGGGATGCTGGGAATAGTATATATATATATGTGTGTGTGTGACTGTAGAGAATAGATAGTAAGTGATTATATATCAGTCTCCTCTATTCCAGTATACAGGGGGATGCTGGGAATAGTATATATATATATATATGTGTGTGTGACTGTAGAGAATAGATAGTAAGTGATTATATATCAGCCTCCTCTATTCCAGTATACAGGGGGATGCTGGGAATAGTATATATATATATGTGTGTGTGTGTGACTGTAGAGAATAGATAGTAAGTGATTATATATCAGCCTCCTCTATTCCAGTATACAGGGAGATGCTGGGAATAGTATATATATATATATGTGTGTGTGACTGTAGAGAATAGATAGTAAGTGATTATATATCAGCCTCCTCTATTCCAGTATACAGGGGGATGCTGGGAATAGTATATATATATATATGTGTGTGTGACTGTAGAGAATAGATAGTAAGTGATTATATATCAGCCTCCTCTATTCCAGTATACAGGGAGATGCTGGGAATAGTATATATATATATATGTGTGTGTGTGACTGTAGAGAATAGATAGTAAGTGATTATATATCAGCCTCCTCTATTCCAGTATACAGGGGGATGCTGGGAATAGTATATATATATATATATGTGTGTGACTGTAGAGAATAGATAGTAAGTGATTATATATCAGTCTCCTCTATTCCAGTATACAGGGAGATGCTGGGAATAGTATATATATATATGTGTGTGTGTGACTGTAGAGAATAGATAGTAAGTGATTATATATCAGCCTCCTCTATTCCAGTATACAGGGAGATGCTGGGAATAGTATATATATATATGTGTGTGTGACTGTAGAGAATAGATAGTAAGTGATTATATATCAGCCTCCTCTATTCCAGTATACAGGGAGATGCTGGGAATAGTATATATATATATGTGTGTGTGACTGTAGAGAATAGATAGTAAGTGATTATATATCAGCCTCCTCTATTCCAGTATACAGGGAGATGCTGGGAATAGTATATATATATATATGTGTGTGTGACTGTAGAGAATAGATAGTAAGTGATTATATATCAGTCTCCTCTATTCCAGTATACAGGGGGATGCTGGGAATAGTATATATATATATGTGTGTGTGACTGTAGAGAATAGATAGTAAGTGATTATATATCAGTCTCCTCTATTCCAGTATACAGGGAGATGCTGGGAATAGTATATATATATATATGTGTGTGTGACTGTAGAGAATAGATAGTAAGTGATTATATATCAGTCTCCTCTATTCCAGTATACAGGGGGATGCTGGGAATAGTATATATATATATGTGTGTGTGTGACTGTAGAGAATAGATAGTAAGTGATTATATATCAGTCTCCTCTATTCCAGTATACAGGGAGATGCTGGGAATAGTATATATATATATGTGTGTGTGACTGTAGAGAATAGATAGTAAGTGATTATATATCAGCCTCCTCTATTCCAGTATACAGGGAGATGCTGGGAATAGTATATATATATATGTGTGTGTGACTGTAGAGAATAGATAGTAAGTGATTATATATCAGCCTCCTCTATTCCAGTATACAGGGAGATGCTGGGAATAGTATATATATATATATATATATGTGTGTGTGTGACTGTAGAGAATAGATAGTAAGTGATTATATATCAGTCTCCTCTATTCCAGTATACAGGGAGATGCTGGGAATAGTATATATATATATGTGTGTGTGACTGTAGAGAATAGATAGTAAGTGATTATATATCAGCCTCCTCTATTCCAGTATACAGGGAGATGCTGGGAATAGTATATATATATATATATATATATATATATGTGTGTGTGTGACTGTAGAGAATAGATAGTAAGTGATTATATATCAGTCTCCTCTATTCCAGTATACAGGGAGATGCTGGGAATAGTATATATATATGTGTGTGTGTGTGACTGTAGAGAATAGATAGTAAGTGATTATATATCAGTCTCCTCTATTCCAGTATACAGGGGGATGCTGGGAATAGTATATATATATATATGTGTGTGTGTGACTGTAGAGAATAGATAGTAAGTGATTATATATCAGCCTCCTCTATTCCAGTATACAGGGAGATGCTGGGAATAGTATATATATATATATGTGTGTGTGTGACTGTAGAGAATAGATAGTAAGTGATTATATATCAGCCTCCTCTATTCCAGTATACAGGGAGATGCTGGGAATAGTATATATATATATATGTGTGTGACTGTAGAGAATAGATAGTAAGTGATTATATATCAGTCTCCTCTATTCCAGTATACAGGGAGATGCTGGGAATAGTATATATATATATATGTGTGTGTGTGACTGTAGAGAATAGATAGTAAGTGATTATATATCAGTCTCCTCTATTCCAGTATACAGGGAGATGCTGGGAATAGTATATATATATATATGTGTGTGTGTGACTGTAGAGAATAGATAGTAAGTGATTATATATCAGTCTCCTCTATTCCAGTATACAGGGAGATGCTGGGAATAGTATATATATATGTGTGTGTGTGTGACTGTAGAGAATAGATAGTAAGTGATTATATATCAGCCTCCTCTATTCCAGTATACAGGGAGATGCTGGGAATAGTATATATATATATATATGTGTGTGTGACTGTAGAGAATAGATAGTAAGTGATTATATATCAGCCTCCTCTATTCCAGTATACAGGGAGATGCTGGGAATAGTATATATATATATATATGTGTGTGTGACTGTAGAGAATAGATAGTAAGTGATTATATATCAGCCTCCTCTATTCCAGTATACAGGGAGATGCTGGGAATAGTATATATATATATGTGTGTGTGTGACTGTAGAGAATAGATAGTAAGTGATTATATATCAGTCTCCTCTATTCCAGTATACAGGGGGATGCTGGGAATAGTATATATATATATATGTGTGTGTGTGTGACTGTAGAGAATAGATAGTAAGTGATTATATATCAGTCTCCTCTATTCCAGTATACAGGGGGATGCTGGGAATAGTATATATATATGTGTGTGTGTGTGACTGTAGAGAATAGATAGTAAGTGATTATATATCAGCCTCCTCTATTCCAGTATACAGGGAGATGCTGGGAATAGTATATATATATATGTGTGTGTGACTGTAGAGAATAGATAGTAAGTGATTATATATCAGCCTCCTCTATTCCAGTATACAGGGAGATGCTGGGAATAGTATATATATATGTGTGTGTGTGTGTGTGACTGTAGAGAATAGATAGTAAGTGATTATATATCAGCCTCCTCTATTCCAGTATACAGGGAGATGCTGGGAATAGTATATATATATATATGTGTGTGTGTGTGACTGTAGAGAATAGATAGTAAGTGATTATATATCAGTCTCCTCTATTCCAGTATACAGGGGGATGCTGGGAATAGTATATATATATATATGTGTGTGTGACTGTAGAGAATAGATAGTAAGTGATTATATATCAGCCTCCTCTATTCCAGTATACAGGGGGATGCTGGGAATAGTATATATATATATGTGTGTGTGACTGTAGAGAATAGATAGTAAGTGATTATATATCAGCCTCCTCTATTCCAGTATACAGGGAGATGCTGGGAATAGTATATATATATATATGTGTGTGTGTGACTGTAGAGAATAGATAGTAAGTGATTATATATCAGTCTCCTCTATTCCAGTATACAGGGGGATGCTGGGAATAGTATATATATATATATGTGTGTGTGTGACTGTAGAGAATAGATAGTAAGTGATTATATATCAGCCTCCTCTATTCCAGTATACAGGGAGATGCTGGGAATAGTATATATATATGTGTGTGTGTGACTGTAGAGAATAGATAGTAAGTGATTATATATCAGCCTCCTCTATTCCAGTATACAGGGGGATGCTGGGAATAGTATATATATATATATATGTGTGTGTGACTGTAGAGAATAGATAGTAAGTGATTATATATCAGCCTCCTCTATTCCAGTATACAGGGAGATGCTGGGAATAGTATATATATATATGTGTGTGTGTGACTGTAGAGAATAGATAGTAAGTGATTATATATCAGCCTCCTCTATTCCAGTATACAGGGAGATGCTGGGAATAGTATATATATATATATATGTGTGTGTGACTGTAGAGAATAGATAGTAAGTGATTATATATCAGCCTCCTCTATTCCAGTATACAGGGAGATGCTGGGAATAGTATATATATATATATGTGTGTGTGACTGTAGAGAATAGATAGTAAGTGATTATATATCAGTCTCCTCTATTCCAGTATACAGGGAGATGCTGGGAATAGTATATATATATATATATGTGTGTGACTGTAGAGAATAGATAGTAAGTGATTATATATCACCCTCCTCTATTCCAGTATACAGGGGGATGCTGGGAATAGTATATATATATATGTGTGTGTGACTGTAGAGAATAGATAGTAAGTGATTATATATCAGTCTCCTCTATTCCAGTATACAGGGGGATGCTGGGAATAGTATATATATATATATGTGTGTGACTGTAGAGAATAGATAGTAAGTGATTATATATCAGCCTCCTCTATTCCAGTATACAGGGGGATGCTGGGAATAGTATATATATATATATGTGTGTGTGACTGTAGAGAATAGATAGTAAGTGATTATATATCAGTCTCCTCTATTCCAGTATACAGGGGGATGCTGGGAATAGTATATATATATATATGTGTGTGTGACTGTAGAGAATAGATAGTAAGTGATTATATATCAGCCTCCTCTATTCCAGTATACAGGGGGATGCTGGGAATAGTATATATATATATATGTGTGTGACTGTAGAGAATAGATAGTAAGTGATTATATATCAGCCTCCTCTATTCCAGTATACAGGGGGATGCTGGGAATAGTATATATATATATGTGTGTGTGACTGTAGAGAATAGATAGTAAGTGATTATATATCAGCCTCCTCTATTCCAGTATACAGGGAGATGCTGGGAATAGTATATATATATATATGTGTGTGTGTGACTGTAGAGAATAGATAGTAAGTGATTATATATCAGCCTCCTCTATTCCAGTATACAGGGGGATGCTGGGAATAGTATATATATATATATGTGTGTGTGACTGTAGAGAATAGATAGTAAGTGATTATATATCAGCCTCCTCTATTCCAGTATACAGGGGGATGCTGGGAATAGTATATATATATATGTGTGTGTGACTGTAGAGAATAGATAGTAAGTGATTATATATCAGCCTCCTCTATTCCAGTATACATGGAGATGCTGGGAATAGTATATATATATATATGTGTGTGACTGTAGAGAATAGATAGTAAGTGATTATATATCAGCCTCCTCTATTCCAGTATACAGGGGGATGCTGGGAATAGTATATATATATATATGTGTGTGTGACTGTAGAGAATAGATAGTAAGTGATTATATATCAGTCTCCTCTATTCCAGTATACAGGGGGATGCTGGGAATAGTATATATATATATATGTGTGTGTGACTGTAGAGAATAGATAGTAAGTGATTATATATCAGCCTCCTCTATTCCAGTATACAGGGGGATGCTGGGAATAGTATATATATATATGTGTGTGTGACTGTAGAGAATAGATAGTAAGTGATTAATATATCAGCCTCCTCTATTCCAGTATACAGGGAGATGCTGGGAATAGTATATATATATATGTGTGTGTGACTGTAGAGAATAGATAGTAAGTGATTATATATCAGCCTCCTCTATTCCAGTATACAGGGAGATGCTGGGAATAGTATATATATATATATATGTGTGTGTGACTGTAGAGAATAGATAGTAAGTGATTATATATCAGTCTCCTCTATTCCAGTATACAGGGAGATGCTGGGAATAGTATATATATATATGTGTGTGTGTGTGACTGTAGAGAATAGATAGTAAGTGATTATATATCAGCCTCCTCTATTCCAGTATACAGGGGGATGCTGGGAATAGTATATATATATATATGTGTGTGTGTGACTGTAGAGAATAGATAGTAAGTGATTATATATCAGTCTCCTCTATTCCAGTATACAGGGAGATGCTGGGAATAGTATATATATATATGTGTGTGTGTGACTGTAGAGAATAGATAGTAAGTGATTATATATCAGTCTCCTCTATTCCAGTATACAGGGAGATGCTGGGAATAGTATATATATATATATGTGTGTGACTGTAAGAGAATAGATAGTAAGTGATTATATATCAGCCTCCTCTATTCCAGTATACAGGGGGATGCTGGGAATAGTATATATATATATGTGTGTGACTGTAGAGAATAGATAGTAAGTGATTATATATCAGTCTCCTCTATTCCAGTATACAGGGAGATGCTGGGAATAGTATATATATATATATGTGTGTGACTGTAGAGAATAGATAGTAAGTGATTATATATCAGCCTCCTCTATTCCAGTATACAGGGGGATGCTGGGAATAGTATATATATATATATGTGTGTGTGACTGTAGAGAATAGATAGTAAGTGATTATATATCAGCCTCCTCTATTCCAGTATACAGGGAGATGCTGGGAATAGTATATATATATATATGTGTGTGTGTGACTGTAGAGAATAGATAGTAAGTGATTATATATCAGCCTCCTCTATTCCAGTATACAGGGGGATGCTGGGAATAGTATATATATATATGTGTGTGTGACTGTAGAGAATAGATAGTAAGTGATTATATATCAGTCTCCTCTATTCCAGTATACAGGGAGATGGTGGGAATAGTATATATATATATATGTGTGTGTGTGTGACTGTAGAGAATAGATAGTAAGTGATTATATATCAGTCTCCTCTATTCCAGTATACAGGGGGATGCTGGGAATAGTATATATATATATATATGTGTGTGTGACTGTAGAGAATAGATAGTAAGTGATTATATATCAGCCTCCTCTATTCCAGTATACAGGGGGATGCTGGGAATAGTATATATATATATATGTGTGTGTGACTGTAGAGAATAGATAGTAAGTGATTATATATCAGCCTCCTGTATTCCAGTATACAGGGGGATGCTGGGAATAGTATATATATATATATGTGTGTGTGTGTGACTGTAGAGAATAGATAGTAAGTGATTATATATCAGCCTCCTCTATTCCAGTATACAGGGGGATGCTGGGAATAGTATATATATATATATATGTGTGTGTGACTGTAGAGAATAGATAGTAAGTGATTATATATCGGCCTCCTCTATTCCAGTATACAGGGAGATGCTGGGAATAGTATATATATATATATGTGTGTGTGTGACTGTAGAGAATAGATAGTAAGTGATTATATATCAGCCTCCTCTATTCCAGTATACAGGGGGATGCTGGGAATAGTATATATATATATATGTGTGTGTGTGACTGTAGAGAATAGATAGTAAGTGATTATATATCAGCCTCCTCTATTCCAGTATACAGGGGAATGCTGGGAATAGTATATATATATATGTGTGTGTGACTGTAGAGAATAGATAGTAAGTGATTATATATCAGCCTCCTCTATTCCAGTATACAGGGGGATGCTGGGAATAGTATATATATATATATGTGTGTGTGACTGTAGAGAATAGATAGTAAGTGATTATATATCAGCCTCCTCTATTCCAGTATACAGGGGGATGCTGGGAATAGTATATATATATATATGTGTGTGTGTGACTGTAGAGAATAGATAGTAAGTGATTATATATCAGCCTCCTCTATTCCAGTATACAGGGAGATGCTGGGAATAGTATATATATATATATGTGTGTGTGTGACTGTAGAGAATAGATAGTAAGTGATTATATATCAGCCTCCTCTATTCCAGTATACAGGGGGATGCTGGGAATAGTATATATATATATGTGTGTGTGTGTGACTGTAGAGAATAGATAGTAAGTGATTATATATCAGCCTCCTCTATTCCAGTATACAGGGGGATGCTGGGAATAGTATATATATATATGTGTGTGTGACTGTAGAGAATAGATAGTAAGTGATTATATATCAGCCTCCTCTATTCCAGTATACAGGGGGATGCTGGGAATAGTATATATATATATGTGTGTGTGACTGTAGAGAATAGATAGTAAGTGATTATATATCAGCCTCCTCTATTCCAGTATACAGGGGGATGCTGGGAATAGTATATATATATATGTGTGTGTGTGTGACTGTAGAGAATAGATAGTAAGTGATTATATATCAGCCTCCTCTATTCCAGTATACAGGGAGATGCTGGGAATAGTATATATATATATGTATGTGTGTGTGACTGTAGAGAATAGATAGTAAGTGATTATATATCAGCCTCCTCTATTCCAGTATACAGGGAGATGCTGGGAATAGTATATATATATATATATGTGTGTGACTGTAGAGAATAGATAGTAAGTGATTATATATCAGTCTCCTCTATTCCAGTATACAGGGAGATGCTGGGAATAGTATATATATATATGTGTGTGTGTGACTGTAGAGAATAGATAGTAAGTGATTATATATCAGCCTCCTCTATTCCAGTATACAGGGGGATGCTGGGAATAGTATATATATATATGTGTGTGTGTGACTGTAGAGAATAGATAGTAAGTGATTATATATCAGCCTCCTCTATTCCAGTATACAGGGAGATGCTGGGAATAGTATATATATATGTGTGTGTGTGACTGTAGAGAATAGATAGTAAGTGATTATATATCAGCCTCCTCTATTCCAGTATACAGGGGGATGCTGGGAATAGTATATATATATATGTGTGTGTGACTGTAGAGAATAGATAGTAAGTGATTATATATCAGTCTCCTCTATTCCAGTATACAGGGAGATGCTGGGAATAGTATATATATATATATGTGTGTGTGACTGTAGAGAATAGATAGTAAGTGATTATATATCAGTCTCCTCTATTCCAGTATACAGGGGGATGCTGGGAATAGTATATATATATATATGTGTGTGTGTGACTGTAGAGAATAGATAGTAAGTGATTATATATCAGCCTCCTCTATTCCAGTATACAGGGAGATGCTGGGAATAGTATATATATATATGTGTGTGTGACTGTAGAGAATAGATAGTAAGTGATTATATATCAGCCTCCTCTATTCCAGTATACAGGGGATGCTGGGAATAGTATATATATATATATATATGTGTGTGTGACTGTAGAGAATAGATAGTAAGTGATTATATATCAGTCTCCTCTATTCCAGTATACAGGGGGATGCTGGGAATAGTATATATATATATGTGTGTGTGTGACTGTAGAGAATAGATAGTAAGTGATTATATATCAGCCTCCTCTATTCCAGTATACAGGGAGATGCTGGGAATAGTATATATATATATATATGTGTGTGTGTGACTGTAGAGAATAGATAGTAAGTGATTATATATCAGCCTCCTCTATTCCAGTATACAGGGGGATGCTGGGAATAGTATATATATATATATATATATATATGTGTGTGACTGTAGAGAATAGATAGTAAGTGATTATATATCAGTCTCCTCTATTCCAGTATACAGGGAGATGCTGGGAATAGTATATATATATGTGTGTGTGTGTGTGTGACTGTAGAGAATAGATAGTAAGTAATTATATATCAGCCTCCTCTATTCCAGTATACAGGGGGATGCTGGGAATAGTATATATATATATATGTGTGTGTGTGTGACTGTAGAGAATAGATAGTAAGTGATTATATATCAGTCTCCTCTATTCCAGTATACAGGGAGATGCTGGGAATAGTATATATATATATATGTGTGTGTGACTGTAGAGAATAGATAGTAAGTGATTATATATCAGTCTCCTCTATTCCAGTATACAGGGGGATGCTGGGAATAGTATATATATATATATGTGTGTGTGACTGTAGAGAATAGATAGTAAGTGATTATATATCAGTCTCCTCTATTCCAGTATACAGGGGGATGCTGGGAATAGTATATATATATATGTGTGTGTGACTGTAGAGAATAGATAGTAAGTGATTATATATCAGTCTCCTCTATTCCAGTATACAGGGGGATGCTGGGAATAGTATATATATATATGTGTGTGTGTGTGACTGTAGAGAATAGATAGTAAGTGATTATATATCGGCCTCCTCTATTCCAGTATACAGGGAGATGCTGGGAATAGTATATATATATATATGTGTGTGTGTGACTGTAGAGAATAGATAGTAAGTGATTATATATCAGCCTCCTCTATTCCAGTATACAGGGAGATGCTGGGAATAGTATATATATATATATGTGTGTGTGTGACTGTAGAGAATAGATAGTAAGTGATTATATATCAGCCTCCTCTATTCCAGTATACAGGGAGATGCTGGGAATAGTATATATATATATATATGTGTGTGACTGTAGAGAATAGATAGTAAGTGATTATATATCAGCCTCCTCTATTCCAGTATACAGGGGGATGCTGGGAATAGTATATATATATATATATGTGTGTGTGTGACTGTAGAGAATAGATAGTAAGTGATTATATATCAGCCTCCTCTATTCCAGTATACAGGGGGATGCTGGGAATAGTATATATATATATATGTGTGTGTGTGACTGTAGAGAATAGATAGTAAGTGATTATATATCGGCCTCCTCTATTCCAGTATACAGGGAGATGCTGGGAATAGTATATATATATATATATGTGTGTGTGACTGTAGAGAATAGATAGTAAGTGATTATATATCAGTCTCCTCTATTCCAGTATACAGGGGGATGCTGGGAATAGTATATATATATATATATGTGTGTGTGACTGTAGAGAATAGATAGTAAGTGATTATATATCAGCCTCCTCTATTCCAGTATACAGGGAGATGCTGGGAATAGTATATATATATATATGTGTGTGTGTGACTGTAGAGAATAGATAGTAAGTGATTATATATCAGCCTCCTCTATTCCAGTATACAGGGGGATGCTGGGAATAGTATATATATATATATGTGTGTGTGTGACTGTAGAGAATAGATAGTAAGTGATTATATATCAGCCTCCTCTATTCCAGTATACAGGGGGATGCTGGGAATAGTATATATATATATATGTGTGTGTGTGACTGTAGAGAATAGATAGTAAGTGATTATATATCAGTCTCCTCTATTCCAGTATACAGGGGGATGCTGGGAATAGTATATATATATATATGTGTGTGTGTGACTGTAGAGAATAGATAGTAAGTGATTATATATCAGCCTCCTCTATTCCAGTATACAGGGGGATGCTGGGAATAGTATATATATATATATGTGTGTGTGTGTGACTGTAGAGAATAGATAGTAAGTGATTATATATCAGCCTCCTCTATTCCAGTATACAGGGGGATGCTGGGAATAGTATATATATATATATATATGTGTGTGTGACTGTAGAGAATAGATAGTAAGTGATTATATATCAGCCTCCTCTATTCCAGTATACAGGGGGATGCTGGGAATAGTATATATATATATATATGTGTGTGTGACTGTAGAGGAATAGATAGTAAGTGATTATATATCAGCCTCCTCTATTCCAGTATACAGGGAGATGCTGGGAATAGTATATATATATATATGTGTGTGTGTGTGACTGTAGAGAATAGATAGTAAGTGATTATATATCAGCCTCCTGTATTCCAGTATACAGGGAGATGCTGGGAATAGTATATATATATGTGTGTGTGTGTGACTGTAGAGAATAGATAGTAAGTGATTATATATCAGTCTCCTCTATTCCAGTATACAGGGAGATGCTGGGAATAGTATATATATATATATGTGTGTGTGTGACTGTAGAGAATAGATAGTAAGTGATTATATATCAGCCTCCTCTATTCCAGTATACAGGGAGATGCTGGGAATAGTATATATATATATGTGTGTGTGTGACTGTAGAGAATAGATAGTAAGTGATTATATATCAGCCTCCTCTATTCCAGTATACAGGGAGATGCTGGGAATAGTATATATATATATATGTGTGTGTGTGTGACTGTAGAGAATAGATAGTAAGTGATTATATATCAGCCTCCTCTATTCCAGTATACAGGGAGATGCTGGGAATAGTATATATATATATATGTGTGTGTGTGACTGTAGAGAATAGATAGTAAGTGATTATATATCAGCCTCCTCTATTCCAGTATACAGGGAGATGCTGGGAATAGTATATATATATATGTGTGTGTGTGACTGTAGAGAATAGATAGTAAGTGATTATATATCAGTCTCCTCTATTCCAGTATACAGGGGGATGCTGGGAATAGTATATATATATATATATGTGTGTGTGTGACTGTAGAGAATAGATAGTAAGTGATTACATATCAGCCTCCTCTATTCCAGTATACAGGGAGATGCTGGGAATAGTATATATATATATATGTGTGTGTGTGTGACTGTAGAGAATAGATAGTAAGTGATTATATATCAGTCTCCTGTATTCCAGTATACAGGGAGATGCTGGGAAATAGTATATATATATATATGTGTGTGTGTGACTGTAGAGAATAGATAGTAAGTGATTATATATCAGCCTCCTCTATTCCAGTATACAGGGAGATGCTGGGAATAGTATATATATATATATATGTGTGTGTGTGACTGTAGAGAATAGATAGTAAGTGATTATATATCAGTCTCCTCTATTCCAGTATACAGGGAGATGCTGGGAATAGTATATATATATATGTGTGTGTGTGACTGTATAGAATAGATAGTAAGTGATTATATATCAGCCTCCTCTATTCCAGTATACAGGGGGATGCTGGGAATAGTATATATATATATATGTGTGTGTGTGTGACTGTAGAGAATAGATAGTAAGTGATTATATATCAGCCTCCTCTATTCCAGTATACAGGGGGATGCTGGGAATAGTATATATATATATATATATGTGTGTGTGACTGTAGAGAATAGATAGTAAGTGATTATATATCAGCCTCCTCTATTCCAGTATACAGGGGGATGCTGGGAATAGTATATATATATATATGTGTGTGTGTGACTGTAGAGAATAGATAGTAAGTGATTATATATCAGTCTCCTCTATTCCAGTATACAGGGGGATGCTGGGAATAGTATATATATATATGTGTGTGTGTGTGACTGTAGAGAATAGATAGTAAGTGATTATATATCAGCCTCCTCTATTCCAGTATACAGGGAGATGCTGGGAATAGTATATATATATATATGTGTGTGTGTGACTGTAGAGAATAGATAGTAAGTGATTATATATCAGTCTCCTCTATTCCAGTATACAGGGAGATGCTGGGAATAGTATATATATATATATGTGTGTGTGTGACTGTAGAGAATAGATAGTAAGTGATTATATATCAGCCTCCTCTATTCCAGTATACAGGGGGATGCTGGGAATAGTATATATATATATATATGTGTGTGTGTGACTGTAGAGAATAGATAGTAAGTGATTACATATCAGCCTCCTCTATTCCAGTATACAGGGGGATGCTGGGAATAGTATATATATATATATGTGTGTGTGACTGTAGAGAATAGATAGTAAGTGATTATATATCAGCCTCCTCTATTCCAGTATACAGGGGGATGCTGGGAATAGTATATATATATATATATATGTGTGTGTGACTGTAGAGAATAGATAGTAAGTGATTATATATCAGTCTCCTCTATTCCAGTATACAGGGAGATGCTGGGAATAGTATATATATATATATGTGTGTGTGTGACTGTAGAGAATAGATAGTAAGTGATTATATATCAGCCTCCTCTATTCCAGTATACAGGGGGATGCTGGGAATAGTATATATATATATGTGTGTGTGTGACTGTAGAGAATAGATAGTAAGTGATTATATATCAGCCTCCTCTATTCCAGTATACAGGGGGATGCTGGGAATAGTATATATATATATATATATGTGTGTGTGTGACTGTAGAGAATAGATAGTAAGTGATTATATATCAGTCTCCTCTATTCCAGTATACAGGGAGATGCTGGGAATAGTATATATATATATGTGTGTGTGTGACTGTAGAGAATAGATAGTAAGTGATTATATATCAGTCTCCTCTATTCCAGTATACAGGGAGATGCTGGGAATAGTATATATATATATATGTGTGTGTGTGACTGTAGAGAATAGATAGTAAGTGATTATATATCAGCCTCCTCTATTCCAGTATACAGGGGGATGCTGGGAATAGTATATATATATATATGTGTGTGTGTGACTGTAGAGAATAGATAGTAAGTGATTACATATCAGCCTCCTCTATTCCAGTATACAGGGAGATGCTGGGAATAGTATATATATATATATATGTGTGTGTGTGACTGTAGAGAATAGATAGTAAGTGATTATATATCAGTCTCCTCTATTCCAGTATACAGGGAGATGCTGGGAATAGTATATATATATATGTGTGTGTGTGACTGTATAGAATAGATAGTAAGTGATTATATA